>NC_079459.1:578671-718671 GCF_903798145.1 Danio aesculapii
TGAAAGGGTCCAAAAAGTCTAGAAAAGTGACCAAAACTATTGTCGAAACACTCCAGGGTAGGGTTGAACTAGCTTTTAGTCCAAACTAGAGGCTTAATAACTAATCAAACTGACTAAAATATGAAGTTATGCTTTGCATAACTTTAAAAAATGTAGTTGATTACTGATTAGCCTATTAAAATAAGTTAAAGTAACATAAAAACATGTGTAATCATGACTTTTTATAAACAATTTTTACAGTCTATGAAGACCTTAATATAAAGAAAATCATACTTTTCTACCACTGGATTGTGGCTGGATGGGCATCCGCTGCGCAAAACATGTCAGAATAGTTGGCAGTTCATTCCGCTGTGGCAACCCCTCATATGTAAGGAACTAAGCCGAAGGAAAATGAATGAATGCATGAAAATCATGCTCTGACAGCTCTCGAGACCTTTATAAAAACTAACTGCATTTCTCTAATGTCTAAAAAGGCCTTCAATAGTGGTGTTTAAGGGCCCTGGCTCTCTTCTCTCAGCTCTCAGTGTTCAGTAAAGAAAACTCCCAGCAGTGTTTGTCCGTCTCTGCCTGACCCTCATTATAAACTGTCTCTATGCTCACGTTCATTTATAATGCTGCATATGCCTGTCCTCAGGCACTGCATTTTTCTGCTCTCAATACACCATTGATTTCCTGTATGACTTCATCTGCTTAATACCCATCGGCTCCGGGCTCTCTCTCTCTCTCTCTCTCTCTCTCTCTCTCGCACACACACAGCCATGTCCACAATGTTTTTAACTCAGCTGGTGAACGCAGTGAAATTTGATTATTATCACACCAAAAACATCCTTACGTTAAATTAAATACTGCTAAAAATCAAGAATGTTCATTCATCACATTTTATTTCATTAATTATTATTATTATTAATAATATTCTTTACACCATGTGACATAATTTCAAATAACTTATTTAATTAAGCTCAAATAAAAGCTTGCGTCATTATGACTTATTGATCATATATATTTTGCAGTGTAATGTTAAAGGAACAGTTCACCTGAAAATGAAAATGGTTTATTCACCCTCCACTGGCTCCAAATAAGTTTCTTATTTAAGATGAACTTAAGGTAATCTTATGTAGTGTTCAGCAGCAGACAGAAACTCTGAGTGACATAACATGATTGATAATATTATTGTGAAAATGTTACGTGTGTTGTCTGTTTTGTCCATGTTTTTGCTCAGTTTTGTCTGTTGTCTGTGTTTTGTCTGTATTTTGTTTCAGTTTTGTCTGTTGTCTGTTTGCTCAGTTGTGTCTGTTGTCTGTGTTTTGTCTGTTGTCTGTTTGCTCAGTTGTGTCTGTTGTCTGTGTTTTGTCTGTTGTCTGTTTGCTCAGTTGTGTCTGTTGTCTGTGTTTTGTCTGTTGTCTGTTTGCTCAGTTGTGTCTGTTGTCTGTGTTTTGTCTGTTGTCTGTTTGCTCAGTTGTGTCTGTTGTCTGTGTTTTGTCTGTTGTCTGTTTGCTCAGTTGTGTCTGTTGTCTGTGTTTTGTCTGTTGTCTGTTTGCTCAGTTGTGTCTGTTGTCTGTGTTTTGTCTGTTGTCTGTTTGCTCAGTTGTGTCTGTTGTCTGTGTTTTGTCTGTTGTCTGTGTTTTTTCTGTTGTCTGTGTTTTGTCTGTATTTTGTTTCAGTTTTGTCTGTTGTCTGTGTTTTGTCTGTTGTCTGTTTGCTCAGTTTTGTCTGTTGTCTGTGTTTTGTCTGTTGTCTGTTTGCTCAGTTGTGTCTGTTTTCTGTGTTTTGTCTGTTGTCTGTTTGCTCAGTTTTGTCTGTTGTCTGTGTTTTGTCTGTTGTCTGTGTTTTGTCTGTTGTCTGTGTTTTGCCTGCATCTTTTTTCTGTTGTCTGTGTTTTGTCTGTATTTTGTTTCAGTTTTGTCTGTTGTCTGTGTTTTGTCTGTGTTTTATCAGTTTGGTCTGTGCTTTTTTGTTTTCTGGGGATGTTAAACGTTATGCAAGGAGTCTGTCTGTCTGATCTGAGCTCTGGTTTTCTGCTGTTTGTCTGTTGTTGTTGTTTGTCTGTTTTGTCTGTGATGTTAAATGTTACCCAGCGAGTCTCTCTGCGCATCTACAGTGCTTCAGTCTAATGGCAGGAGCTGCGGTTCGATACGGCAGGCCGAGGTGGAGCTGCTCTAATGAAAGAAGTGACGTTCAGTACATTCATCAGCTCACACTCTCTTCATTACGCTCCACAAAGAGCTGCCAATGAGCATGCGGCGCCTCATATATTACAGCCTGCGATTGGCTACAAGTGTATTATCAGTCTAATGTACTTCCAGATACGCAGCACAGGCCATCTATCAGAGCCGGGTACACACGGGACGACAAATACATGCAACTTTTCACAAGAAGAGCAGGACAAAGGGCTAAAAGTGCTTTAACTAACGTTGCAATGGCAAAAATGAAAAGCTCGTCGTTTACTGAAGGACTTTTATTTTAGTGGAATGCAATGACATGAGGTTCTGTTGAGATTTGTGTAACCGGTATTATGCATTTATTCATAAGTCTGAGAATTAGGTGTTTAATCCTTCCCATTCTTAACTTTGTAAGTGCATTTTCCTTTATTTAAACTGAATTATACATCAACACATTGCATTGATGCACAAACACTACATTAAGATTCTTGGCTATAAATAGTATTAATCAGGGTGTGAATTACAGGGGGGTTAGGGGTGATTAACTTCTCCCAGTTAATGTTTGTCCTCCCTGAAGGATGTCAAAACATGTACAGTATGGGGGGGGGGGGGGGGGGTTAGATAGTGAGATAGTGAAATTGTGAGAACTAGTTTGCTCTGATCTGTATCATAAATCATCATAATAATAAATTAAATAATAGATAATTTAAATATACAATTGAGCACCCCTATAAGGGTTCATACCGCCATGAATGCATAATAATAATCACAGCAATCAGTCTATGCAAGAAAAAATTCATTCAACAGTCTGAAACTGGCAGATCTAGAGCACCGATAGACATCATAAGGGTTCACAAGATGCTTTTCTTGTAAAATAGGTGTTTGTTTCTACATACAGCCTAAAAGTAAAGCCAAATTAGCTGCATAATTTGACCTGCAGTAACTTCTGACATGGTTAAGCAGGGTCAGAATACACTAAATATCCCACAAAACACTTTTATTAATATATTAGATGCGCTTTAAATTAATGCATACATTTGATTAACTGAAACATGTATTACACAAACTAACAATAATGAAAAGTTTGACCCTCTAGATTGTCGATGCATAAATTGTACCCTGGTATCAATTAATAACAAGCTCTTCCTTTCCCGTTCCACATGGATCACTTTAGGGATTGAGAAAAAAAAAACTAAAACAAAGCAGGTTATTTTGATGGTCCGTTTGTTGAATTTAAGTTACATTGCATCCACATGCTAACTGATTCTCATTAGATTATAAGCTGACTGTTAGGGTTGGGGTTAGTTAGTTTCTTCTAGTCTGTTAAATGTCTGTTGAAGGAGCAGTATCAACAGATATTAAGCAGACAGTCTACTAATACTCCAGTGGACCATTAAAATAAAGTGTTACCACAAAGCAATCTAAGTGATGTGCCAAAACTGAAAACTCAGGATGTATTTGACCAAATCATGTACTATTATTTATTTGAAATAACATTTATTTGCATTAATCCACCAAACTGTGGAGTCTGTTAATTTTACACATGTAATCCACATTTTGTGCATGAAATAAATACCGAACACTCAAAATCCAGTCATTGATTTTAGACCTTCACAGCTATTTTAGTAGGTAATCATCCTTGGTTAAAGTTTAACAGACTGTTCAAATATTCCGTTTTAAGGCTGTGATCTAACAGAAGAACAGATTTTATTCTCCTCCACTGCACTCCACATCCAAGTAAAACAGATGATCAGAGCAGAAGAAACTCTGTTATCAGTCGCTGGCTGTCGATTGTAAGAAATGTGTGCAGTTTAAGCCCATTAAATGAGTGTGAAGCCCAGCAGACGTCACCAGAGGCATGCCAGATTTCACTACAATATCATCAATAAGATTCACTTCATGCAAACTAGGGCTGCACGAATTTGGGAGGAAAAAAAAGACATGCGATACACTATATATTGTGATATCATGAATATAATTTCACATGATATTTCTTATGCATAACTGACAATTTTACATTGATAGAGAGTGCATCTGCATACTAATAATAAACGAAATACAAGCATAATTTAATACAGAACAAAGATTTAATTTAAATAAACAGTGAGGATTTCCTGCACTAAAAACTGATGCATTGGATTTACTAAATCTAAAATGTATGTTTGTGTATATATATATAAATATATATATATATATATATATATATATATATATATATATATATATATATATGTATATGTACACAATCAGCGCTGTTTAAAATTGCAGTACCAATTGGGACCGAATTTCAGAATTGTGACAACACTAAGGGCTACAAATAGTAAATAGAAAAGCGATGCTCACTAACTCGACATTGGAGATCCTGTGATGTGCCTAAAAGATAACAACTCTAAAAGATCATATTCTAAAAGATGCAGAATTGCAAATATATGAGTGTTTTCAAACAGGTTTCTCAGTGACTTGTAATTAATCACCGAACTCTGTAATCTACCCTCGACTTGTACTTGTTTTTCCATATTAATAAGATGCAGCAGATAGTTTTGCATTTGTTTCTACATTTAATTTGTGGTTTCAGATTGAAGCGCAGGTTTCTGCAGTCCTGATGTTGTGGGAAACAGTAATGTATATATCATTGTTAGATGTCTGTGTCCCGATCCCTCATTACTCTTGCTCTCTATTAATGAAACATGTATGCATCAGCTAGAATGGTAATTTCCCGCCTCAAGCCAAATCATTAATAATCCTTTAATAAGCTGTATTTATTTTCCTGAAAAGCACGCTTATTTTTGTTAGTCTCGCTGTGAAGTCTCATCCAACAAGATCCCAGCGAGAAGCTTCAGACTGAAAACAACCAGAAAACTAAATCAAAAGCACAGCCAATCAGAACAGATCTCAGTTTGTGGGCTTTATACATGACATATAGGAAGATATGGATATATACTCACCGGCCACTTTATTAGGTACACCCTACTAGTACCTAGTCGGACCCCCTTTTGCCAACAGGACTGCTTTAATCCTTGGTGTCAGAGATTCAACAAGCTACTGGAAATATTCCTCAGAGATTTTGCTCCATATTGACATGATAGTATCACACAGTTGCTGCAGATTTGTCGGCTGCACATCCATGATGCCAATCTCCCGTTCACCACATCCCTAAGGTGCTCATTTAGATTAAGATCTGGTGACTGTGGTGGCCATTTGAGTACACTTAAATCAGGGATTTTCAAAAGGTGGGCCTCAGTGATCCTGCAGGTGGGCCACGAAATAGCTTAAATGAACTCTCAATATAATACTATAATTTTTGGATTTCATTATTTATATGCTATATTAAAATGGTGGAAGTAATGCACTTTCTCCTGTTCTGTGATTGATTACTTGAAGCTCGGTGCAAAAACAGCCTCATGATCACGTCTGCAACTAGTACACATCAGTCTGTTCATTCACAAACTATGCGTAAAGTGAAAGTGAAAGTCTCTTTGTGTATTATTGTGTTGAACTATTTAATATATCTGCTTAATGGTGTTTTTGCCATAGAATGTGAAATAAACTTGCATATGAGCTTCAGACACGCTCTGATGGAGCTGTTCACTGTTCCTGTCAGCGATCTCCCAATAATATCCAGCTGCAAACTCAACCGCAATTAGATCAACACGTCATTTAGGGTTTAAAGCAGAAGCTGGTCTTTTGCAATAAATATATATATAGTTTTAATACATAATATACATATTATGTATTTATAGTTTCATATATAATTAAATTTGAATTAAATTATATATATATTTTTTTTATAAAATGCTGATAATAGAAAATAATAGAAGTCTGTAGCCCCTTTGATTACCCCCCCCCCCTTTGATTTAATTTATTTTTCTTTTTTAAATATTTTCCAAATTACGTTTAAAACAGCTAATATTTTTTACAGTATGTCTGATAATATTTTTTATTTTTAAATTTGATTTATTTCAGCTAGAATAAAAGCAGTTTTTAATTTTTCAAAAGCCATTTTAGGGTCAAAATTATTAGCTCCTTTAAACTATATATTTTTATGGATAGTCTACAGAACAAACCATCATTATACAATTTAGTAAGTGTATATTAACTAAAAATATAATATGTTAATTTATATAAACAAAATGTGCCCTTTTATGTAAGCAAATGCAAAAAAAAAAAAATTCCACTGGCATCTTTGATTATATTTGACTTTATTATTAATGCTGAACATTAATAATACATTAAAAGGGTTTTATTTTGAACAGTGCGCAGAGAAACTTTGTTTATTTCAGATTTCTGTCTGGAAAATGAGGATTTGCGTTAGATATAATTAAAAAGTATGTTCAGATTATTGTTTAAAACTTTCCTAAAATGCTGAGGTTGTGTATTTTCATTAATATGTAAACATATCTATATTTATATTATATCAAAATCTGAAATATAATAGTAATAAATCAAGAGTTTGGACTTGCTTTGAGGGTAAACTGTTCATTTAAGCAATTCTTTCAATGACGATCTCATGTGAAGGAATGAACTTCAACACACACACACACACACACACACACACACACACACACACACACATTTACACAGAACCATTAAACAGCTCGTTTGGTTAGCGGGATGCGGCCTGTGAAGAGACTAATTAACATTTTTATGCAAATGAGCGTGGTCTTGTCTTTCCCGCGCCTAATTATTTCTGTTATTCTAATATTACTCTCGCTTTGATGTACCATTTCTGTAAGTTTGATCACACCCTCCACCATGGGCTGTGTGTGTGTGAGAGAGAGTAAAACACTGATGTGAAATCCCATTGCAGCCGTGTGTGAAGACAGATTTCTTGACACTGGAGATTTGTAGTTGTTTGCTCGCTCACACACTCTGAGACAGACACACACACACGCACATATAGTAACACACTCCATCCCTCTCTCTCTCTCTCACACACACACAGACAGCACACACCGTCCCATCACTGGAGCTTTACTCTCTTGCAGACACTAACATACACACACACACACGCTTCAGGAGTGAATGTGGTTTTTAAGACAGTGGCCATTCAGGAGGAGTTCTCCAACACACACACACACACACCATCAGCTGTCACACATGGCATTCTCGTTTACTTTTTTTAGGGAGTCATGTATGTGGCACGAGCTCAGGTGTGTGTGTGTGTGTGTGTCTGCAGGAGAGTGGAGCTCTAGTGATGGATAGCTTTGTGTGTGTGTGCATGTGTGTGCATTTGTAAGTGTGTGTTTTTTTGTGTAAGTGTGTACTAGGGCTGGGGAAATATCAAGTCGGTATTGATATTTAACTATAATCATCACCTTCTGGACTATTATGAACTGGGAATGATGGAATTACTGTCTAACAAGAGGCTACACGTGCTGCTGACGATTACACACACAGATGAGAGGTTTGCTCTGACTCTGGGCTATACTTTGTGTTGTTTTTGAACCCAAATAAGAACTAAATGTGTGCTGTGTGTAGTTTATCTGTTATTGATAACATATCAGGGACTGTAAGGGTCTGTATGTGTTCATATATGTTCATTTATTTTATATAATCGCAGACGTTCCAGTAGGCCATTTCAGACATCACTGCTCTGCAGTTACTGTATAATCATGTTGATAGAAAGGTTAATAGAGACTCGGACTCAACTTTATTATCCCGTTTAGGTTAAGTTAAGTGAAGTTCCATGTACACATTAGTAAAATCTTACCCCACAACATCCAATACATCATATTTAAGGTGCATCTCCCTCCCCTGGACTCATTTAATGACCTAAGGGCCACCATTATAAAAGAATTTCTGACTCTATTCGTCCTGCAAATAGGAACTCTAAAACAACGTCCTGATGGCAACAGCTGAAACACAGAGTACAATGGGTGATCCGGGGTGCATAGGAGACCCTGAGCTCTCTTTAAAACACCAGTATGGTAAATTACTGTTGGACCAGTTTGGTTAAAACCAATGATCTTGCCTGCCACCTTCACCAGACTCCTCAACCTGTTCTTGTTTGACACACTCAGATTAGACCGTACCAAGCTACAATGCAGAAGGATAAAACAGATTCAGTAATGTCATCATAGAGGAACAAACCTGAAACCATCTCAGTTTCCTCAGGAAATCTTTGTTGGACTTTTATAGACAGCCTGAGTGTTAGGTTGAGATGTCAACATATTGTCAATAACAACCCCTAAATATTTATGTGTCCACTATTTCAATGTCCAAGCCTTTATTATTTGTAATGCTGGGGGTAGGAGAAGCCTTCCTGTAATCTATCACCAGGTCTTTTGTTTTATTTACATTCAACTGGGGAGAAAATCGATCACACCAGGAAGTAAATTCTTCCACGTTCTTCCAGTAATGAACATTTATACAGTATTCATGTGTATGAAGCATCTGTTTTGTGAGAAGTGCTTCTCATATGATATGTGAACGACCCGTACAGCTTTACTTTGACCACGCCCACCAAAACGGTACCCGTTTGGCAGTGGAAACGCAAGCTTGATAAAGGTGACCCATACCGACCCGTACTGTACTGAACCTCTCAGTGGAAACGGGCCATAAGGTAGCAAGAAACTCAACACAGAGGAACATAAACACCTACTGCCAGCGAGAGTTCGGAAGTGCCATTACAGAGCAACACAAACAGCATGCAGAAGTATAAATGCACGACAACGTACAAGGCATGCGCCGTGGGGTCACGCCGGTCACTCGACGCAGAAGTATAAACTGTAGGAGAGTGGAGGTCCATCTATGGGCACGTGTCTGTTTGCATGTTTGTCTATGTGAATGAGTGTGTGTGTGCAGGTTATTTGAGAATGTTTTGTGTGTGTGTGTGTGTGTGTGTGTAGTGGGCCGGTCTCAGTGTTTAACTCCTCTCTCTACTATTCCACATCTCCAGCCTGTAGGAGGGCACACACACTGGCACTGGTTTAAAAATGATCCTGTGTAAAAGTATCATCATGTATTTTCATAAAGATGAGATATTGCGCTCTGCGCCCACTTACAAGGCTTTTATTAATGACAGGCTGTCAGGCGCGAGATGCCCTGCATATTCGCATATTAAACAGGCAGGAACAGAAATGCTCCTTTTATTGCCTACAGACATAAATCAGTGTAACACGTCACCTCATCATTTACGCTCCCCGCGGCCAAGTCCTCTCTTATTTAAATGAATTGGCGGAGCGCTGTGATTGGCCGGGCGGCGTGCGGGCGGGGTGATGGGGTGACACTCCAGCAGTTTAAATTGATATACTGTTTTTCTATTAAAATTGTTCAGGCTTCGTCCACGCCGCCGCTTCATTCTCATACTCTTCATCTCTGCAGATCTGAGACTGGGGCTGCTGTTAAATACACACTTTAAACACACACACACACACACACTCACACTCTGGACAGTCAACACTGATGCTTTCTAATGTACATTTCATTAATATATAAACATATGCATATTTATATAATATAAAGTTAATAAATAGTAGTAAAATAAGAGGTTTGGACATGTATTGTAGTAAACTATTCATTTAAGCAATTCTTTCAGTGACGATCTCATGTGAAGGAATGAATACACACACACACACACACACACACACACACACACACACACACACACACACACAGAAAGAGAGAGAGAGAAGGAGAGAGAGGGAACCATTTAAGACAGTCCACATGGGGCTGTTATTAAATACACACTTCATCTTATTTATATTATGTTGTTATAATCAGGGGTGTAGTGGACATTTTAAAAGTGAGGGCGGGACAGCTGTATGAAATCTTTACATTCTTAATCACCTGTTTCTAAACGGTCTGTCTCTAAAAGTGCTACGGTGCTCGGTTGCTACGCACCTGGTTATAATAAAAAAATATAATAATAATAACAATGATAATAGTAATAATAATAATAATAATAATAACAACAACAACAATAACAATAATAATAACGATGATACCACTACTACTACTACTACTACTAATAATAATAATGGTTATAATAATAAAGTCTGGGGTGAGGGTTATAATAATAATAATAATAATATATAAAAATAATAATAATAAGAATAATAATGATAATAATAACAATATTAATAACAACAATAATAATAACAATTATAATAATAATAATAATAACAATGATAATACTACTACTACTACTACTGCTGCTAATAATTACAATTGAGTTACTTAGATAATTACATTTATTTATACAACAGTTCTGTCTGGTTCTCGAATCTGATAGCCGTGCCATATTCTACAATATCAGCACTCCGTACAGCCTCTTCACCCTTGTGTATTACTCCACCCACATAGAGCGCCAGCAGATCAATAAACTCACTACACCTCACTACAGTTTGACAAATACTGCAGCTGTTGGACAACATCATGTACTATTGAGACTTTTTAGTTGACAATGTACTTGTTTAGATTGCAGCTATGCAGTTTGTTTATAAGGATGGTGTCTCTTATAAATATTCTTAATTTCTGAGACACAGCATCCATTACAATAATCCATACATTATAAAACTGGTGAGTGACAAAGTCGATCTCTCTCTTTTGCATGCTGTAGTGCTGTATTTATACCATAGCAATCTGCCAGTGTTTGCTTGGATGTACAAGAGGCATCATCAGGGTATGAATATTTATAACTGTATATATGTGTATATATATATAATAGGGAACATAGTCAAATCAATAAATAATAATATTACAATATGATAATAAAGTAGCGTGTGTGGGGAAGCGGGAGTTGTAGTATTTTTTTTCTATTCCAGCATATGTTTCACGCATTGGATGCCCTTCCAGCCGCAACCCAGTACTGGGAAACTACTAATAATCATTTATAATAAATAATAATTATATATAATAAATAAAAAAACTGAAAATTAAGATCTTTGTCATCTAAATTGTGCTTAAATTAAACAAAATGAAATGAAAAATCTTCCCTCAGTTGAGGATCAGCCATCTGAGGCGTTTCATAGATGATAAACTCACGCGCCTCTGCTGTTTATCAGGCAAACATGAGCTCTGGGTTTATATTTCTCGAAGCCTGGCGCGCTCAGTTAGGGCTTGTTTTATTATGTGCAATATTCCTCGCAGTCATGAAGAACTGTTATTAATAGTGTGCTTTTACCCTCAAACCGCTCAACTTTATTAATGACTCTTTTCATTTAAATCCATCAAAGCTTGTAGCAGAATGGCGGAAAGCGCTATTATTATTAAATATATATATATATAATTTTTTTTTGCTGCTGGTGTGGGGCCAACACGTTTGTGTCAGAGCCATTTATCTTGTGACCTAGAATAGATTTAATTAACAGCCGCCGCACACACTGGAGGAGTCCGCCATCCCTAACTACATTACAGCCTGGCCACTGAAGCCGCCGCAGTTTTCCAGCTCGCTTTATATTCCAGCAGCAGGAATGTTTAGTGTTTGCTTTATTTAGCGGCTTAAGTCAATAACACGGCCATGTTTGTTTGTCTCATGCCTTATGCAGTGTGCAATTTTCACTTTTACATGTCAAGTTCACTTTACAGTCTGTGCTGTCGGAGTGCTCGTGTGAATAAACCAGTCAGATTCGTGGCCTAGCAGTTTAGCCAATGTGCTTTTCTGGGAGATACAGTATGGGTTTGAATCTTAAATTGACAATTAAAATGCAGAAAATGTGCAGTCTTAGTCGAGATTTGGTTTGAGGACAGAAGGAGCTGTCTCTTTGGGCACTTTTCTATTCAATCTTTATTTCTACAGTGCTTTTACAGTGTAGATGTGTCAAAGCAGCTGAACGTAGATGAAGAATAGAGAGGAAGACTGTCCTGTGACCTACAGTACCAAGGTTATTACAGCTTTTAAATGAGTTATTATTTTGATGCTGTTTTTAAATTTGCTGTAAATTACAGTTTATTTATTCTTAAATGTTTCTTTAATGGCTTTGTTCTGTTTTTATTTTGGGAACAAAAAATATTATTTATTTTTACAGTTTTAATACATGTACTTTCAGTTTTAGTAAATCTAGTATACCAGAGTTAATTATCTGTGTCCAGTGCAAACCTGTTATTAATAAAAATATGATGATTTGTTTGAACAAACTATGAATATATATATATATATATATATAACTCATTTATACTTACGGCCACTTTATTAGGTACACCTGTCCAACTCGTTAATGATAATTTCTAATCAGCCAATCACATGGCAGCAGCTCACTGCATTTAGGCATGTAGACATTATCAAGACGATCTGCTGCAGGTCAAAGCGAGCATCAGAATGGGGAAGAAAGGGGATTTAAGGGACTTTGAACGTGGCATGGTTGTTGGTGCCAGACGGGCTGCTCTGAGTATTTCAGAAACTGCTGATCTACTGGGATTTTCACGCACAACCATCTCTAGGGTTTACAGAGAATGGTCCGACAAAGAGGAAATATCCAGTGAGCAGCAGTTCTGTGGGCGCAAATGCCTTGTTGATGTCAGAGGAGAATGGCCAGACTGGTTCCAGCTGATAGAAAGGCAACAGTAACTCAAATAAGCACTCGAGGTCTGCAGAAGAGCATCTCTGAACACACAACACGTCCAACCTTGAGGCGGATGGGCTACAGCAGCAGAAGACCACACCGGGTGCCGCTCCTGTCAGCTAAGAACAGGAAACTGAGGCTACAATTCACACAGGCTCACCAAAACTGGACAATAGAAGATTGGAGAAACGTTGCCTGGTCTGATGAGTCTCCATTTCTGCTGCCACATTCGGATGCTCGGCTCACAATTTGGCCTCAACAACATGAAAGCATGGATCCATCCTGCCTTGTATCAGTGGTTCAGGCTGGTGGTGGTGGTGTAATGGTGTGGGGGAGATTTTCTTTGGGTCCATTAGTACCAATTGAGCATGGCGTCAACGCCACAGCCTACCTGAGTATTGTTCTGACCATGTCCATCCCTTTATGAGCACAGTGTCTCCATCTTCTGATGGCTACTTCCAGCAGGATAACGCACCATGTCATAAAGCGCCAATCATCTCAGACTGGTTTCTTCAACATGACAATGACTTCACTGTACTCAAATGGCCTCCACAGTCACCAGAGCTCAATCCAATAGAGCACCTTGGCATCATGGATGTGCAGCCGACAAATCTGCAGCAACTGTGTGATGCTATCATGTCAATATGGAGCAAAATCTCTGAGGAATATTTCCAGTAGCTTGTTGAATCTCTGACATGAAGGAATAAGGCAGTTCTAAAGGCAAAAGGGAGTCCGACCTGGTACTAGTAAGGTGTACCAGCCAGTGAATGTATAATGTCATTGTACCTGTACTGAAACAACAAATGGAACTGAGGGCTAATACTTTTGCACAGTAATGTACACATTAATACATTTAAACATTTCAAATGATCATGTGCAAGAACTGACTGTGTGTTGGAGATTTTTACCAGTCTCCAACAAGATCAGTGGCACTGCGATACAGAACTGGGATTTCATCAAGCGTAATGTCAAGATTGAACCATCAGATGTGTTGCACAGCATCCCACAAGTGGCACACAAAACAGCGCAAACCCTGCCAACACGTGCTGGGTCATTATCAAAGAGAACACTCCAACCTGAACAGCTTGACTTTGTGTTTTCCGACTTAAGTCCTACACCTCCCTCGGGACGTTCCAGCCTTCATAAAATATGATGGGAGCCTCTCCTCCACATAAATTAATGAACGAGTGTTGGGAATATATTTAAGCTCGGTCTACAACACAACGCACAGGTCCCGCAGAATCAAAAGACAGATGAATCCGCGCGCTCCCCCTTCTTTGCTTTAAAGTGCTCATCCAATGGCAGCGCAGTAAAATGATATTAATCTGGACTGCCTGCTACTTTCATTTACCCCAGCCTTTGCCCGGGGGACGCCGCGCGCTCCGAGACTTCATAAATTTACAATGAAACATGAACACATTTCCGCACCGTGTGTGTCAGAATGCTGGGTTTTCGCGGGCGCCGGACTGTTTGTTTTTAATAAAAAGGAGGAGGGGAAGGAGAGATTTTCCGAAGAGCGGGAAAAGAGGATGTGGGAATTTGGGAGCGTGGCAGGAGTCGGACAAACATGGAGGAGGATCCTGAAAACTGCTTTAAGTGGCCTGGGTTTCAGGGTTCCAAACAGGATTATTTATTGATTTTTTTTATATACTTTATTTTTATGATAAAATGATAATAATGATTAAATGACAATAATTAAATGATAATGAGTTTAAAAAAATAACATTGGAACTTACATGAATAGTTGACTGGTCACATATACTTGAAGTCAGAATTATTTGTATTATTATGATTATCAGGGGTCACCACAGTGGAATGAACTGCCAACTATTCCTGCATATGTTTTACACAGCAGATACCCTTCTAGTCGCAATCCTAGTACTGGGAGTTTGCATGTTCTCCCCGTGTTGGTGTGGGTTTCCTCCGGGTGCTCCGGTTTCCCCCACAGTCCAAACACATGCGCCATAGGGGAATTGATCAACTAAATTGGCTGTAGTGTATTAGTGTGTGTGTGTGTGTTCCCCAATACTGGGTTGCATCTGGAAGGGCATCTGCTGTGTAAAACATATGCTGGAATAGTTGGTGGTTCATTCCGCTGCGGCGACCTTTAAAATGGAGACTAAGCTGAAGGAGAATGAACGAATGAATATCTATAAGAAACTCTTATGTAAAAATAATAATTTTCAGATTGAATAAGCCGTCATTCTGTGGCAGAATCACACGCATAGAGGCTTTTTTTACAGACAAAACAGTCAAAAGCACGATTATATATGAATTATCTTTTCTATATTAGCATAAAACATATTCTAAAAGTACTTTATATGCCAAAAAAAGTAAACCAGAGCTGTTTAACTGCATATACAGTGTGATCTTTACAGCCTGATCTCACGAGAAAACGTCAATATTTTACGTTTTGTCAGTTTAGTGGCTAATTTGTACGCGATCAGTCTTACGAAATTGTACGATTTTAAAAAGGAGGCGTGGCTCCCAGCCCCATCCCTAAACCCAATCGTCATTGGGTGATGAGCAAATACTAAATACTGGAAGTTGAATTTAACATACTAAATTGTAGGAATTAGATTGTACGAATTCATACTAATTAACCACTAAATCAAAACGTTACGAATTGTTGTGAGATTGCGTAGAATTTTTAATATGAGGATTGTCTTAGCTGTTCATGATTTTTTACTTCTATTTGTTGCAGTCGTATGGTTTTAAATTCAGCATATGAATGAATCTTATTGGTCATGTTTGTATGTTGTTTTAAATTTAGTCAAATAAGCAACCTGTAGCTGTTAGATCTCTCTTAGCTGCAGGTTAATTCTGTTGAAACACTGTACAGTGATCCCTCACTATAACGCGGTTCACCTTTTTGCAGTCTCGCAGTTTTGCAGATTTTTTATTTTTTATTTTTGTGTGTGCAGTTTGACTTATTTATTTTTGTTTACAGCGCAGTGTTCTGCGTCCTGATTGGCTCCACACCATTGTCAATCAATCTCCTCCATGCCGTGTCTCCTGTACAGTACAGAATGCATTCAGCTTGCCAAATATACATAAATCTTCAATCTCTAGCAGTGTTACTTTGAAGTGCTGGACTGTTTGTTTGCAAGTTTTCTCCCCAACACACCCCATAATGTCAATTACTGCACCGTCAAAGGCACCCACAGTAGCACCCAAACGGAATTAAGATGCTAACCATCGCACAAAAAGTTGAACTTCTGGATATGCTAAAGGAAGGTAGAAGTTATACAAGTGTTTAAACGAGAAATGTTAATGCGGGTTAGATAAGTGTATATAAAGTGTAGTGTGGGGTTTCACAGCCCTAAAACATCTAGAATAATTGTAAACAATTAAGATGACCACTTTGCAGGTTTCGCTTATATCGGGCTATTTATAAAACGAAACTCCTGGGATTAATGAGAGACCAATGCACTTAAACACTGGATTCAGAAACACTAAAGAAAAATGTTTATGTTTTATGAAAGGGGGAATAAATGACCTGCTTGTTTGTTCATTTGATGTCATAGAAGCAGATTAGCAGTTTCTGAAATACTCAGAGCAGCCCGTCTGGCACCAACAACCATGCCACGTTCAAAGTCACTTAAATCCCCTTTCTTCCCCATTCTGATGCTCAGTTTGACCTGCAGCAGATCGTCTTGATCATGTCTACATGCTGAAATGCATTGAGCTGCTGCCATGTGATTGGCTGATTAGACATTTGTGGTAACAAGCAGTTGGACAGGTGTACCTAATAAAGTGGCCGGTGAGTGTATATTTACAAACACATTTTACAGTGTGAGCTTTACATCAGGGGCTTGTCCAGGAGTCAATCACAGACGACATAAAAACATGATGCTTTCTTTATGTGTCGAACTCTCTCCAGAGGAAACCCCATCTTATTTCGCTGCACAGAGATGGCCGTCTTCCCACTTTCAGCTCCAAGCATTCATTTCCCATCTCTTTTTATCCTCGTCTGGTATTGCTCTCAGGTCCGGAGTGGTCTTGTGTTGTGGAAATGAGTTGGAGACGGAGACTTGAGTACTTTATTACGGCTCTAAACAAGCCCTTCTCCCGGCGGTGCTCGTCTGCCACTTGTTTCTGCTCTTTTATTCTCTCCATTGCACACTCTGCTTCTTCAGGGACGTCGGCTTTTTGAGTTTGTCTACGTCAGAATTGGCTCCCCGAGCGCTGCTTAAAACCACAGCAAAAAATGAAGAAGGAAAACAGAGAGAGAGTCTGGTGTTTGGTTCATCCTGCTTCTTTAGTGCTGATAATGATAATAAGTCTGACATGTTTGCATCATTATTATCTTTTAGTTACCTGGTTCTAGTTAACTGGTTTGATCTTTTCCTCAGAGTTTGGTTGCTGTTGTTATTTTCCATTACATTTTGGTTGCTGCTTGTTTAGTTGTTGGCCTGTTTTGTGCCTAATTAAAGTGTATTTGTTTGTTTGAGGTTGTAAAATGTGTCTGTACTTTTTAAATCTATAAATTGTGGACATATTTTTATTTCTAGTGGACATCTGTGTGTCTGATTGTACTTAGCCATTCCAGGGTAATGCATGTGACATATGCAGTAAAAACTCAAAACATAAATACACAGAGAGCGTATATGTTAACATTTTATTGAAACATCTGTTTATATTTTCCATAACAATTGACCACAGAGTTGTGGCATCAGAAAAATATAAATCTGTACAACATAGTTTGTAGAAATTCCAACCCAGGCTCATTCTGATACCGTACCCCAATATACATTTCTGGAGAGCCCCGAACATGTTCCAGGAGCTACGTGTTTTTGCAGTTTTTATTTTTACGAATTCACCAGAGGCCGCTGTGTGTGCTTTTTCAGATCTTAAATTTCTCTCGCGAGTGTCATTCACGCCTGCTGTTCTCTCGTAAATCCACCAGAGGCCGCTGTCGTCTGACTGACTGATTGACTGACTGACTGACTGACTGATTGACTGACCAACCGACTGACTGATTGACTGACTGACTGACTGACAGACTGACCGACTGACTGACTGACCGACTGACTGACTGATTGACTGACCAACCGACTGACTGATTGACTGACTGACTGACTGACAGACTGACCGACTGACTGACCGACTGACTGACTGATTGACTGACCAACCGACTGACTGATTGACTGACTGACTGACTGACAGACTGACCGACTGACTGACTGACCGACTGACTGACTGACTGACTGACCAACCGACTGACTGACTGACTGACCAACCGACTGACTGACTGACTGACTGACTGACCAACTGATTGACTGACTGACCGACTGACTGACTGACAGACTGACTGACTAACCGACTGACTGACTGACCAACCGACCGACCGACTGACTGATTGACTGACTGACCGACTGACTGACAGACTGACTGACTGACTAACCGACTGACTGACTGACTGACCAACCGACCGACCGACTGACTGACCGACTGACTGACAGACTGACTGACTGACCAACTGATTGACTGACCAACCGACTGACTGATTGACTGACTGACCAACCGACTGACCAACTGATTGACTGATAGACTGACTGACCGACCAACCATCCGACTGACCGACTGACGACAAACTGACTGACTGACCGACCGGCCATGCGACTGACCAACCATGCGACTGACCAACTGACTGACCGACTGACTGACTGACTGACTGACCAACCGACTGACTAACCGACAGACCAATTGACTAACCCATCCTTCCCAAAGACCAATCAGTAGTGTTTTCAAATGCAATCCAGAAAAAGCAAGTCGCCTGATTTTTACCATGTTTTCAGATTTTGCCACATTCTCACCCTGTTATTTACTTGTTTATTTTATTTATTGCCTTTGGTTTTTGTGTTACCTGCTGTCTGGAACCGTTCTTTGCCAGACATGAACCCCGTTGTCGTGGTCAACTCCTCTCTGTGTCTTAAGTCCACCGACGTATGCGGCGAGCTACTGGTCAAAAACTGGTAACAGCGGAAAAGCCGTCCACACAGAGATAAGTGGTCTGCTATTAGCACGGAAAGCAACGGCAACATACCGTTCCTTAGCATTCGTTTACAAGACAAAATGCAGCCGTACGTACCTCTGGCTACATAATTCACGATCTCCAGAAATGTATATAGGGCTACGCTTTCAGAATGCAAAATTCTGTGAATTAAACTGCAGAACCCAAAGAAATAACGCTAATCAAGAAGATAAAGGTTATAGCACACTGAATCCAAAACTTTCATCCGTAATTTTTGCTCGTTAAAAAAATAATTGGATCTCCTGTTGTGTGAATCGTATTGACGCGCTGCCTCCGAAGATTTTGTCTGTCATAAAAAATTCCAACTGTTCAATTTTTTTCCACTTTTCGCACCCGAAAAAATGCTTTGAGAGGAGTTTTGACAGTTCAGAGCCACCATACAAGCGAAAAGCTAAATACAGAATGCCGTCACTTGAGCTAAAGATTACTTGATGACGAACACGGTGCATAAAAAATAAAGACGGAATCTGGTGGACAGTTGAGAACCCCTATATGCTGGATTCAGTGACTGGTGCAGCTCAGCCCTGCTGCTGTTGTGTGTGTGTGTGGGTGTGTGTGTGTGTGTCCATACATTTGACGTACTGCCCATAGACATTATAACAGGAAGCATGGTCTGCTTTCAGTCCGTTGCTTCGACACATCAGCGCGGCCACCATCTATTATAATGTCTATAGGTACCGCATGTCTCTGTTCAGGATTTGTTTATGCATGTGAATGTGTGAAGTATGACAAGCACTCTATCAAAATTCCACTGATTTCCTGAAATAAACTTTGCATTTGGGGATAATCGTAGCGCAGCTCTGTGATAATGAGGAGAACTCTCCTTCCTCTATATGTAGGCTGGTATTAAATGAACACAATACTCAGCCTATTCCTCTTTCTTATTCGACTTTGGAGAAGAGAGGAGAACAAAGTATCACAGCTTGAACTGACTCTGAAATGTTTTGCGTGTTGGATTAATTAATACGCATCGGACTCAGTGTGCAAGGTTTGTTTACGTGACAAATCGCATACGAAAACTTCGGACTTCAATGTGCAAAGGCCTTAAGAGTTGGCTCTCTGAGGAAAAAGCTAGGTTATGGATGTGGCAGACGTGCACTTGTGTGACTCTGGTAAATCAAATATAATTGCCTGAGAACACTGACAGAGACATTTGTGAGTATGTTTACAGTGCTGTAGAATAATTGCTTACACACAAAAAATGTTCACTATTTTGGTGAAAGCTTAATTTTTTAATGGCAAGGTTGACTTTGCATGGAATTGCTCTTAACTGGTTTAGTTTACTGGGTTCTTTTCCTTCCAGAGCAAAATCAAAACAGAAAACAGAGAGAGAGCTAGAGAGTCTGGAGTTCATCCTTGCCAGGAGAGACTGCTTTAATCATATCTTTAGCGCTGATAATGATTCCGACTTGTGTGTGTGTTATTGTCCCGATATGCATGCGTGAGTGCGCTGAAGCCTGCAGGGCTAGCCGGCGCTTCAGAAACAGCCCTGTTCATTTTCAGGCTATTGACTGTGTTTGGATCTGCTCAGCCAGCGGGAAAAACAGGGCAGATTTGGCGGTCGCGGGCCAGCGCAGTCAAACGGCTTCATTTCAGAGGCTGACATCTCCTATACGCCGCGCGCCGCTCCGCTGCAAACCGCTGCTCAAATCGATTTTCTGTTGTTGTTTTTTTTTTTCTTCTCCCACTTCATTTTTTCTGTCTAAACATGGAGTTCAACACAATTGTCATCATTGTTTTGACGGAGAACTCAATTATGAAATGTGTCTGTGCTTTTTAAATCTATAAAGACAGGCTTTTTTCTGTGTGTCTGGCTGAAGTTTAGACGGTTAGTTACCTGCTTCTGGTTAACTTTCCTGAACACCTTTCCCTTTTTTCCCTTCAGTGTTTGCTTGCTGTTGTTTTATGGATTGCTGGTTTGTTTGCTGGATGATTGCTTCTGGTTTTATATGTTGTTTGAATGTTTTTTTGCCCTGTTTATGCTTTTATTTTGGTTGCTGCTTGTTTAGTTGTTGGCTTGTCTGTGGCTAATTAAATCTTGTTTGTTTGTTTGAGGATGTACTCAATCTAGGCACGTTTGACCCTCATTTTCTGGCTCGTTTGACAAGTGTGAGTGCTCCGAATTGAGTGTTATGGTTCGCTGCGCTTTAATGGCCGTTTCCACTGTCAAAAATGTACCAAAAAGCGAACCATACTACTTATTGGGTATACCTTTCCAAAGTGTACCTAGCATGACAAAAAGGTACCTAAAGGCAGAGCCAGACACACAGCTTAACGCTATTGGTTTACAGAGATACGCCACCAGCGCGTACACAAGCAGGAGAGTGAAAACAAAGGAAGCGCCATTTTTACTGTACCACTCAGTGGAAACAGGCCATCATGTGCTGTTGGGGATGTTGTCATCCACTCTGGGGGGATTTTGAGTCTTAATTTAACCATCACTTTCTCTGTGGTTCAGCTAGCAGAATGATTTTTGGTGACAAATCTTATTTTGACACATATTTTAAGAAAATGCTTTGAATTAAAAAAGAAAACCTCATTGATTCACTCTGGGAAAGTGGACTAGGCTTTTGTTATGCTCGGGATGAAAACATCCACTGAATTAAACTGCTGTAAAAATGCGTCAGATTAATATAATTATTATTTTTTTTACTATTTTTTTTTTTTTTTGCATAAATCTGTTAATCAACCTCAGTCCTGATCAAAACTACTGAATTGTTTAGAAACTTACAGGGTTTTAATTCTTTAATTGCTAAATTCATGAGTGATGTCACTGATTTGGTAAATAAACACCCAAAAGGATGTGTTTTCAGTATAAAATTCATTATGGACTGGCTTTTTTAACCTAGTAGTCTACAAATCTTGTAGATTGTAATATTGTTTTTGCAATATTTAGCTTGAATTTAACTGTATCCTCTTTCAATTTCTGAAGATGTTTGGTGACTAAAATATTATTGTAATAAATATTTCTGTTTATTAAGCCTGTTTTGTTTTAATATACCAAAATATATGACCTATATTCACTGAGAAATGGAGCTGAACTCAGTTATGATGAGCACTCTACCAGGTTCTAGTTAACTGGTTTAAACAGATTGTTTTCTGCTGGCTAAATGTTTCTGATTCGTGTTTGTTTTCTTTCACTTTCTTGTTCCCCCCGTCCCCCCTCAGGTTTTGATTGTTAGTTCAGAGGCTCTTACTTTGTTGTTGTTGTTTTCCTATATACAGTATGCTTCAATTCTGGTTTGTTACTTGTTTAGTTATTTTGTGGCTAATTAAATCTCGAGGCTTCGTTTGTTATCCGTCTGTTGTTTTTTTATTCTTCCTCACAGTGGCGTTAATCTTTACATCTGTTCACTATTCAGCTCCTTCACCCTGTTAGTCTTTGTCTGTTTTTGTTCATTCCTTACCTCCCTCTTTCAGTCTCTCTCTCTGTATTGATCTCTGTGTGTGTGTGTGTGTTTGTGTTTAAACAGATCGTCTTGTGTGTGTGTGTGTGTGTGTGTGTGTGTGTGTGTGTGTGTGTGCGTGTGTGTGGTCGGTGAAGAAGACAGTTAGCAGAGCTGCTCTTCATTTAGCATAACATCTTAATTCCCGATCTCTGCTCAGCCGGAAATGCCAGCTTACTCACCTGGAAAAAAACACTATTAACTCCGGCCGGGGAGTCCGCCTACCTCTCGGGCAGATTTAGACTTATCCCTCTCTCTCTCTCTCTCTCTCTCTCTCTCTGTCTCTCTCTCTCTCTCTCTGTGTGTGCGAGGGTGAAGGTCAGGAGATTCAGACTGGTTCCGGGTCAGAGATTGCATGTAAACCCAGAGCCCTACAGGCAGGATAATCACAGTGTTCCCTCACTATCTCCCACAGTGGATTCAGCCATTAATCACTGACTCTATCCAGCTCTCCGACACTCTTTTCTTTCTCTCCACTTCTCTACATTCACACACTTACCTCCATTCGCTCCGGATAAACTTCCCGGAGTTGTCATTTTGCACTCATCTCCAACAATCTTACTGATTATACTTATGGATATTGGCATTATAACGCACACGTTCACGCTCATCATCATATACATAACAAGCTGTCTGTTGTTAAATTCCCAAAGAAACGAACACTCCTGCCTACTCGTTTCTTGCTTCATCCCTCGTTCTTTTGCGTATCCGTTCAGCTTGACCTTAATTGATAATAATGAGGAGTAGATTATTCTCTCCGGTCTGGAGGTGGAAATGTTCTTCTGCTTCTGAAATGCCACTTAGGGGAGTTTTTTTTGTGGGAAGACTGAAGCAGGTAGTGTAGATGTGTGCAATAATCCTGCGGTTTGGGTTTGAGTCTCACTAAAATATCTAAAACAGGGCTTCACTTTTAATATATGCATGTCTTAAAGTCAATACGTCTGCAATCCGTTTTGTTTCTGACGTTTCCATGTGATATAATGCATGATAAAAAGTACAGGGTGCCACACCAATCATTCATGTTGTCTCAACACAAATAGATTAGGTTAATGTCACAAATTTAAGTGGGTTGAACATGAAACAATTAAGTTATTCCCTCAAAAACCTCAAGAATTGTGTTGTTTCAGCTCATTTTAAATAAGTAGTTTGAACAAGCACTAAAATCTATTGTTTTGAGTGTGTTCATCAGGATTATTGTGTGGGGCGAGACTTATTCTGTCATATGGAAACTGGTTGGATGGTGAAAACTGAGGGCTTCATTTTAATGATCTAAGCCCGATGTCTAAAGCACATGGCGCAAAAGCATTAAGGGCATGTCTGAATCTACTTTTGCTATTTTAAGGACAGAAAAATACGCTCTGCGCCCTGGTGCATGGTCTAACAGGGTTGTGCTTATTATCTTAATGAGTTCTGGGTGTGTTTTGAGCATAACGTGCACTAAACCAATCAGAGCCTCATCTCTCATTCCCTTTAAGAGTCTTTAAGGTGCGTCACTCCATGGTGCATTTGCTATTTATATGGCGAACTCTGTAAGTGTAAAAACTGAACGCTTCACTAGCGAGAAAACAGTTAAACAGAGCATCTGCAGCGCGAGGATAAAGAACCAGCCTCCTCCATTCAGCCTCTTTACTTTCTCTTTACTTTACTTTTACTCTTTACTCCTTTACTTTGGTGGAGTAAGGAAACGGTGGAAACTCCCTCACTGAACACATCTATTAGCCCACAGATTTAATCTACAAAGATTTGATCAAAACTATTTCTAAATTCAGTTCTAATCTCCAGCAAAGGAATAAATGAACAATAATAATGAAGTGTGGTCAAAACACTGAGTTATATCCAAACACACGTCCTGTTCTTATGCCCCATATGGTGATGCAGACGTCTCCAAAACCCCACAGGTGGACAAATCTACACTTGTGTGTATTCAAACAGATATAAATCTGCAGATAATCAATAATACTGCTAATAATAATAATAACATTATACAGATGCAGATCATTTTAATTGTTTTCATCTGTAAAGATATTTGTGTATTGCTGTACATCATGTGTGTATTAAGCAGTGTGTAAGCGTTTGGACCTGCAGGCGCATAACTAACGCGCTCTGAGCTGGACTTTAGAGCAGCTTTAGTTGGTCAACAGCGTGGTGCCTTAAAATAGCAAAACACCAACATTTTTCAGACCAGCAAACCCATGAGTCCACAGAGAGGCGCAAATAGCTATTTAAAACGTGGTGCAAAAATGTGAAAATTACTGTTGCGCTGGTCTGAAAATAGCCACAAATCGCACCAAATACGTCTTGCACCTTATGATGGGGCGTTTTTTATATGTTCGTATATGTTCTTTGTTTCCTTTGTCTTTCTTTTCTCCAGATTCTGTTTATTAAATTTCTTTGAGTTTTTTTTGCTTTTTTTAAATGATTCTTTACACTGGTGCACTCCATTTAATGTCTGGAGTCATTTCAGCAACAAAAAGCTTGTATGTTTAATTTAAACTTCACAATTGTACTTTTGAAATATATTATCAGTTGATCCTACATTTCTCTCACATGTTTCTTCAAGCTTCAACACTTGCGTTCACACACAGAACATGCAGTCTTTGCCGTCTTTTTTGCAGTTTTATATTCTCAAACCCCAGTTCATATCATGATTTAAGTATACGATTCAAATTTAGATTCGTTTAGACAGAAAATAACCAGAATTCCACGTCATTCCGTAGTGTAGAGTTTATAGAACGCATTCTATTTCTATTCTGTTTGTTCTGTGCATTCTGAATAAAGACCAAAGGCCACTGCTGATTGGACGACCGGATGGCTTGCGTTTAAAAAAACTGTGTGAATTTTGATGCACATTTTTTCCCGCGCACACAGTGTGTGTTTGATCTGGTCTCCTCCTCAGTCGGGTCAGGGTGTCTTGTTTGACTCTTTGGGTGTTTTCACACTTGCCGTATTTAGTTGGGTTGAATCGCACTAAAGTTGATTTTCTCTCTTGATGCGGTTTGGGCAGGTGTGAATGTAGAAATCACTTGAAGAGGTGGTCTCGCTACGCTTTCAAACAAACACTGGGCCGGTCCGTTTGTGGTGAGAACATGATCCGAACTAGAAACCATCCCAACTGCAAAAGTACTGCATCTTTTTGGACTAATCCAGCTGCTGTAGTCTGATGCGCTGGCCCGGTGTGGAGGAAAAATATTTGTTCAATTCTATTTGTTTATTCTGAATAAAGCCCAAAGGCCCCTGCTGATTAGACGATCTGATGGCTTGTCTATTTAAATCCATTTAAAGCAGTAAAGAGTGTGAATTTTGATGCATGTTTTTTTTCTCTGCATGCATGCGTGCGTGTGTGTGCGTGTGTGTGTGCGTGTGTGTGTGTGTGTGTGTGTGTGTGTGTGTGTGTGTTTGACCTGGTCTCCTCCTCAGTCCGGTCAGGGTCTCTTGATTGACTCTTTGACAGGCTCTCCTTGCCCTCTCTCTCCGCAGGCCTCCGTCGGCTCTCTATGCGGAATCACTAAACAGCCCGACTGTCCTTCACCCTTCGCCCGGCGTCGCCCGCGAGCCTGTTTCACAGCAGGTTATTCCCTGAAAATAATTAGGAGACACAGAAGCGCTGCGACCCGCTGCTGTCCGGCTCTGGAAGGAGACCAGGTCAAACCTGAGCTCTTGTTTAGTTTCGTTATTTTTTTTCCGCTGGAGTTCTGCATTGATCAGCGAACGCCGAGCTCCACTGAGCCGCTATGATGGAGTCGGCGTGATGTCATCACACTTTATTCAGGAGATCGTTAGAGGCAGGCATCAATTTCCCTCACTCTATAAAAATATCAAAGTGATTAAGCACACCATCGCTTTCTCCCAAATATCAATACGCACCTCCGGAGCCGCTTCACAGGAGACGGCCGGATTAAAAAAAAAACAGCATGGCATGTGTCTGTTCTGCTCTGAGCTTCTCACAACTACTCAATAATTATAAGACTAATAACAGCGCTAACATGAGGCACGCTGAAGTCCTGATCCACTGTCATTAGTGAACTGAAGAGGATAGAGCACTATAGAAATAGAGAACCAATAGAGAACACTGTGCTGCTGAGAGGGATGACATACAGCAAAAGATCAACTGGAGCACAACAGAGTGCTGAGACAGAACTAAAAGAACTGGAATACACAGGTAATGCTACAATAGGGCATCACGGTGGCGCAGTGGGTAGTGCGATCACCTCACAGCTAGAAGGTACATGGTTCAAGTCCTGACTGGGTCAGTTGGTGTTTCTGTGTGGAGTTTGCATGTTCTCCCCGTGTTGGTGTGGGTTTCCTCCGGGTGCTCCAGTTTCCCCCACAGTCCAAACACATGCGCTATAGGGGAATTGATGAACTAAACTGGCAGTAGTGTGTGAGTGTAAATGCAAGAGTGTATGGGTGTTTCACAGTGATAGGTTGCAGCTGCAGAGATTTTGCTCCATATTGATCATGATAGCATCACGCAGTTGCTGCAGATTTGTCGGCTGCACATCCATGATGCCAATCTCCCGTTCCACCACATCCCAAAGGTGCTCTATTGGATTGAGCTCTGGTGACTGTGGAGGCCATTTGAGTACAGTGAACTCATTGTGATGTTCAAGAAACCAGTCTGAGATGATTGGTGCTTTATGACATGGTGCGTTATCCTGCTGGAAGTAGCCATCAGAAGATGGAGACACTGTGCTCATAAAGGGATGGACATGGTCAGAACAATACTCAGGTAGGCTGTGGTGTTGACACCATGCTCAATTGGTACTAATGGACCCAAAGAAAATCTCCCCCACACCATTACACCACCACCACCAGCCTGAACCGCTGATACAAGGCAGGATGGATCCATGCTTTCATGTTGTTGATGCCAAATTGTGAGCCGAGCATCCGAATGTGTCAGCAGAAATAGAGACTCATCAGACCAGGCAACGTTTCTCCAATCTTCTATTGTCCAGTTTTGGTGAGCCTGTGTGAATTGTAGCCTCAGTTTCCTGAGTTTTCTGCTGCTGTAGCCCATCCGCCTCAAGGTTGGACGTGTTGTGTGTTTAGAGATGCTCTTCTACAGACCTCGAGTGCTTATTTGAGTCAATGTTGCCGTTCTATCAGCTGGAACCAGTCTGGCCATTCTCCTCTGACCTCTGGCATCAACAAGGCATTTGCGCCCACAGAACTGCCGCTCACTGGATATTTCCTCTTTGTCGGACCATTCTCTGTAAACCCTAGAGATGGTTGTGCGTGAAAATCCCAGTAGATCAGCAGTTTCTGAAATACTCAGAGCAGCCCGTCTGGCACCAACAACCATGCCACGTTCAAAGTCTCTTAAATCCCCTTTCTTCCCCATTCTGATGCTCGATTTGACCTGCAGCAGATTGTCTTGACCATGTCTACATGACTAAATGCAGAGTTGCTGCCATGTGATTGGCTGATTATCCCAGTACTGGGTTGCAGCTGGAAGGGCACCTGATGAGTAAAACATATGCTGTAATAGTTGGCGGTTCATTCCACTGTGGTGATCTCTAAAATAGAGCCTATAAGCTGAAGGAAAATGAATGAATGATAAGTGTTTCGCATCATTCTGTGTGTGAACTGTCCCTTTAACTGCGTTTAAGAGCAGATCCGCCGCTGTTAATCAGGGCTGTCATATAAAGGCTGCGCTGCTGTATTGTGTGGTTTCCTCTGGAGGGGCCGCTGCCAGCTGGCTCCGGGCTCCACAGGGGCCGCACATGACTGCAGACGACATGTTTGAGCGCTGGATCAGTCTGTCAGCAGAGAAGTGCCCCGCGACTCCCTCTTTCTGTCAGAAACACACACCAGATCCCACTCCAGCTCAGTCAAGTGCTGGTGATGAATGTGCGACCGGCTGTGTGTGTGTTTTCAAGCTCTTCTGCAGGAAATGTGCCACCTGGAACCAGTCCAGCTGTGCCGGAGAAAAGAGAAGAGGAAAACAGGCTTAGGGAACAACCTGGAAACGGTGTCGAGATCAAAACAATTGGAAATAAACGGTACATTACAATACAGGGAAAATCCTGTGGCAGAATTTTTTATATTTCCTGAATGATGTTTATTTTTTCACAGTATTTCCTATCATATTTTTCTTCTGGAGAAAGTTTGTTTTAGCTAGAATAAAGAAGTAGTTTATTAGTCAATATTATTAGCCCCCTTAAACAATAATTTTGTTCAATTGTCTACAGCAGTGTTTCCCAACCCTGTTCCTGGAGGCACACCAACAGTACATATTTTGGATGTCTCCCTTTTCTGACCCATTAACTTCAGGTGTTGGAGTCTCTTCTGATGTTATGATGAGTTGATTCAGGTGTGTTTGATTTGAGAGAGGTTGAAAATGTGTACTGTTGGTGTGCCTTCAGGAACAGGGTTGGGAAACACTGGTCTACAGAACAAACACTGTTATACAACAGCTTGCCTAATTACCCTAAAATTAGAGATAGTAGTATAATAGACACCCCTATTTATAGAAAATAAAATTGTAGTCTGACAAGTCATGGAGAAACAAAATCTAATAAATAAATAGCAGTAAATGAAATTAGGTGTTCATTCATTCATTTTGCTTCAGCTTATCAGGGATCGCCACAGCAGAATGAACCACCAGCTATTCCAGCATATGTTTAACACAGCCCTTCCAGCCTCAACCCATCACTGGGAAACACCCATACACACTCATTCACACACACACTCATACACTTCGACCAATTTAGTTCATCAATTCCCTTATAGCGTGTGTGTTTGGACTGTGGGGGAAACCGGAGCACCCGGAGGAAACCCACGCCAACACGGGGAGAACATGCAAACTCCACACAGAAACACCAACTGACCCAGCCGAGGCTCGAACCAGCGACCTTCTTGCTGTGAGGCGACAGTGCTAACCACTGAGCCACCGCACCGCCCCATTAAGTGTTTAATAATGAAGATATATCACTCCCACGCTATTTTTATAGTAGTAAGAGATGTTTTTTCATTTTTCCTGTCACACTATAGGACATATTTAAGTTACGATTTAGTAAAAATATAAAAAAAAAAGAAAGCAAAAGAATTAATAAAGTTAGTGACCTCTTATATTTTATACTTTATTATTATTTTATCATGTATTTCATACAAGTATTATATTTTCATGAAAGAAAATATTTATTCATACAAAATTTTTATATTTTCATACAAGTATTTCTGTTTTTTCTTCAAAAATTTAGTTTTACAGAAGCAAATAACATTTTTATTACCTGTTTGTCAACTATCCATATACAGTTGAAGTTGTTGAATTATTCGTCCTCCTGTGAAACTTTAATTTAACAGAGATGAGCTTCTCAAGGTGAATGCTTAACTTGGCTCTAAGGGTCAGACAACAAAAAACAAGGTCAAGAATTTTGGTGTGACTCTGGAGTCAGATCTGAGTTTTAATAGTCATGTCAAAGCAGTCACTAAATCAGCATACTATTATCTCAAAAACATTGCAAGAATTAGATGCTTTGTTTCCAGTGAAGACTTAGAGAAACTTGTTCATGCTTTTATCAGCAGCAGGGTGGATTACTGTAATGGACTCCTTGCTGGCCTTCCCAAAAAAGACAGTCAGACAGTTACAGCTCATCCAGAACGCTGCGGCCAGGATTCTGACCAGAAGCAGAAAATCAGAGCACATCACACCTGTCCTCAGGTGTTTACACTGGCTCCCAGTTACATTCAGAATAGATTTTAAAGTATTATTACTGCTCTGTAAATCACTAAATAGCCCAGGAGCTCAATACATTACAGATATGCTCACTGAATACAAACAGATCACTCAGATCTTTAGGATCATATAAACTAGAAATTCCAAGAGTTCAGTCAAAGCAGCGTGAATCAGCCTTCAGCTACTAACAGCGCCCCCTACTGCTGGAATCAGCTTGCAGAAATGATCAGATGTGCTCCAACATTAGACACATTCACATCAAGACTGAACACACGTCTGTTTAGCTGTGCCTTTACTGAATGAGCACTGTGCTACGGCCCACAGATCACACTATTATGTCTTTTTTTTCCTTTTCATTCTTTTATTACCTGTTTTAATGGGTTATAAACATTTTAATCTGTTTTTAATCTCTGTTATTATTTGTTTTTATTTTTTATACTGGTCTCTTTTATTCCTGTTTATGTAAAGCACTTTGAATTACCACTGTGTATGAATTGAGCTATATAAAATAAACTTGTTTTGGCTTTTTTATATTCCCCCCCCCCCCCCCCCCCCAATTTCTGTTTAACAGAAATAAGATTTTTTTGACAGCACTTAATATTAGACTAGATATTCTTACAGACACTTTTATACAGCTTAAAGTGACATTTAAAGGCTTAACTAGGGTAATTAGGGTAAAGTCATAATTAGGCAAGTCATTGTATAACAGTGGTTTGTCCTGGAGACAATCCAAAACTAATATGGCTTAAAGGGGCTAATAATATTGACCTTTAAAAAAATGGGCTTAAAAGAATTAAAAGCTGCTTTTATTCTAGCCGAAATAAAACCAATAAGACTTTCTCCGGAAGAAAAAATATTAGAGGAAATACTGTGAAAATTTCCTGAATCTGTTCATCATGTGGGAAATATTTGATAATAAATTCACAGAAGTTTGAATAATTCTGACTTCAAATGATGTAAAATTGTGAGGGTGGCCCTTTAAGGCTGTGGTTTATAGCTCTGAAGCTTCACTATACTCTTTATTGAAAGGAAAACATGTTAAGCAGGTGTCTTTGGCCGTCACATAATTAGACTTTTATCATAACATCATGTGTTATTTATCATAGCACAGTCATGTTAGTTCTGGCCCACACAATAACAGCTTGAACCGTAACCTGCTAGTGAAATGCTGTTTGTGAGTGAGTGGGTGGGCGTTTGACGGGCTACACTATAAAGGTTAACACAACTGTGTGTGAAAATAATTGCAAATTAAATCTAATTAGCGCTATCCAATCAGCGTTATGAAGACTATCTCAGCGTGATGCTGCGCTAAGCCTTTTTAATTAAGGATAGAACAATTAAACACTATAAATTAGCAGAAGATTCTTTAATTAAGACTGCACGCTCAGATTATCACAGAAGCCATCAGCGAACTTTCAGCCGCGCTGCGTTTGATTTTGATGTCAATTTGACCAATAACATCTGATTGTAGAGGCGAGGGGTAAAACAGGAGTCAAGCTCATTCTGCGACTTTTGTGATTGTTTTTGGTGTGTGTGAATCAGCGTAATTACTTACAAAGGAGTAAAGTTACTATTTAAATTACTTTCCAGCTGAAAAAAGGATTACATTTTATTTTAAGATCATTTAGTTACAGTTATTGATAATGTACATGCTTGAACACTGTACGTAAACTCAACAGTCCTATATAAATGAACTCAGAGAAGCAGTGTAATGTATATTTTCCATTTTTTCAACTTACAAACGTTCATTATTTATCAAAACAATTGTATAGGAAAAAACACTTGGAGAAAAGGAATTAAGAAATTAGTTAGAAATTGAATGAATGAATTAAGAAATTCTGATAACTAGAGACTAGAGGCGTGGCCCCTCCAGAAGTGAGATTTGTTGGGGGGGGGGGGGGGGGTGTATGATCGCACAGAGTGAAGACTTTGTGTGTGTTGTGGCTGGTGTTCGGGGTTCAAGTGATGAAGGGCGGGAGGGGTTTGGAGGGTGATGCTTATGATTGTGAAAAGGGGAGGGGGTTGGGTTGTTGGGGTTATCACACGGGCTAACCACCCCACCCTCCACAACCCCATCATGCAGGTACCTCCATTCCTTGGTGCATGCCCGTCCGCTACGCCACAACGTCATGGGGACGTTGCATTTTGTTAGGAAATTAAAATCGAGTTGATATCAAAATCCAACGTCAGTCCGGCGTCAACGTCCAACCTAAAATCAACCAACTATCAACGTCTAATGATGTTACAGCTTGACGTTTCGTGGACGTTACCTTTATAACGTTTATTAGACGTTTGATTTTGGTTGCTATACTTGAATAAATGTCGGTATCTGATGTCAATATGACGTTGGTTTAAGATGTTGGCTCGACGTCCGATTCTGGTTGCCATACTCGGTGAATAAATGTTACTATTTGACTTTAATGTGACGTTGGTTTAAGATGTCAGCTCGACGTTGTATTTTGATTACTTTCCATGGCGACCTAAAATCAACATCTAATGATGTTACAGCTTGACGTTGTGTGGACGTTACCACTATGATGTCTATCAGATGCTGGATTTTGGTTGCCATACCTGACGAGTAAATGTCAGTATTTGACGTCAATATGAGTTGTCTTGGCATTTGATTTTGGTCACAACACAATCTAAAATTAACCAAATATCAACGTCATTAATGTACATCAAAATAACTTTGTCCTAAGGCGCTGGCTAGACATTGAATTGTGGTTACCTGATGTCATGACCTAAATTTAACCTAATATTAACGTCTTATGACAGTGTGTGCCTGCTGGGAAAGGTATACATTTTTGTATTTATATATAAAGTGCCACCTGAGTTCTGGCAAAAGACTTTGCTTTTCTTTGCTTTTAAAGTGAATTTGCTGACCATAAACAAGAGGCTGAGAAAAATACTATTTAAAAGAAACTTTCAGATGGCACTTGGATGTTTTTGCATCTGAACTCTTCATATATATATATATATATATATATATATATATATATATATATATATATATGTATGTATGTATGTATGTATGTATGTATGTATGTATGTATGTATGTGTATGTATGTATGTATGTATGTATGTATGTATGTATGTATGTATGTATGTATGTATGTATATATATATATGTATATGTATATATATATATATATATATATATATGTATGTATATATGTGTATATATATATATGTATATATGTGTATATATATATATGTATATATATGTATATATATATATGTATATATATGTATATATATGTATATATATGTGTATATATATATATACAGTTGAAGTGTATACTGTATATGTGTGTTAATACATATATTGTTTAAATATGATTTTTTTTTTACTAAAAGCTCCTGGAATAAGACTGACATGTCATGTAGTTAAGAGTTTAAATGATATTGTCTGTGTTTTGAGATTTAAGGGGATTTTTAGTGTTTAGTCAAGTAATTAAAAATACTTATTGAGTAACAAAGTACTTACAAAAAGTAATTTAAATACAATTATACTGATGTAATTAGTAATTATTTACTTTTTTTAAATAAATGTGCAGTTTCTTTCTCAAATATTTCCCACATGATGAACAGATTCAGGAGTTTTTCACAGTATTTCCTCTAATATTTGTTCTTCTGGAGAAAGTCTTATTGGTTTTTATTTCAGCTAGAATAAAAGCAGCTTTTAATTCTTTTCAGCCTATTTTAAGGTCAATATTATTAGCCCCTTTAAGCAATAATTGTTTTGGATTGTGTCCAGAACAAACCACTGTTATACAATGACTTGCCTAATTACCCTAACTTTACCCTAATTAACCTAGTTAAGCCTTTAAATGTGACTTTAAGCTGAATACTAGTGTCTTGAAGAATATCTAGTCTAATATTATGTGCTGTCATCATGGCTAAGAGAAAAGAAATCAGTTATTAAAGATGAGTTATTAAAATTATGTTTATAAATGTGTTAGATAACAAAAATTGGGGATAACAAAGTATACAAGAGGGCTAATAATTCTGACTTCAACTATATATCTATGTGTGTGTGTGCAGTTTGTGTAAACTGGCTCCAGGCAGCATTAGCATGTGTGTATGGGGATGCGTAGACAGTATTGATCACTCAGATTGCTATCTGACTAACCTGTCTGTCTGCTTTAGTGGCAGCGCCCTGATGCTTTGAGGAAGTGGGGGTCAAAGGTCATCTGGGTTCACGAGTGTGTGACACCGGAGACTGATGCGCGTCTTATGAGTGTATGTGAACCAATCGATGGAAGTGAACGTTAAGTCAAGAGGATGTTTGTCTGGGTCTTGGACAACAAATGACCCGCGGGCCACCAGAAAGTCACTGACAGGAGGAAGTGGGCTGTGTTTTATCCCCCAGTCCAGTCTGAAGGATGCACTGTAAATGCTGTAATTCCAAATAGTGAACACATCGCAAGCTTGTGCTGTTTATTAAAGGTTCCATTAAGTTTTTTTTAGATGTTAACATCAGTATTGATCATTTTTAGGATATCTATAAGCTAGTGTGCTCCAAAACAGTGACAAAATTAGATATGAAGTTGATATAAATATGTAAAGCTTAGTTTGTCTCTATCACCTGATTGGATCATTGACTTTATTCCTCATACTTCCGTTGTGTATGTCTGACATGCCCCGCCCCCTTCTTCTCATTGGTTTTTCATCTGATGCACTTGAGCTCAAGCACTCACTGGCAGAGATTTGAGAAAAACAAAGCACTATTGGCTGTTTTTTTTAAAGGGGAGGAGCTACATTAACCCTTCCCTCTCCATGTTTCGCTTAAAATTACGTCAATCATCATCAAAGTTACTTCAAATATTATTGTGCAGCGGTAGGCAAGTGCATAGCACATCTCATACACAATAGTAATTCAGGGCTATATATTAACGATCTATACGCAAAGACTGAATCGCATGGTCCTAATCTACTTGCTGTTTTATTTTTTGACAGAAGATTATGCTCTGGGCCCCGGCGCATGGTTTAACAGGGCTGTGCTTATTCTCTTAGTGAGTTCTGGGTGTGTTTTGAGCATAACCTGCATTAAACCAATCAGAGTCTCATCTCACATTCCCTTTAAGAGTCAGTTGCGTCGCTCCATGGTGCATTTGCTATTTACATGGTGAACTCTGTAAGTGTAAAAACTGAACGCTTCACTAGCGAGAAAACAGTTAAACAGAGCATCTGCAGCGCGAGGATAAAGAACGAGCCTCCTCCATTCAGCCTCTTTACTTTCTCTTTACTTTACTTTTACTCTTTGCTCCTTTACTTTGGAGGAGTAAGGAAACGGTGGAAACTCACTCCACTGAACACATCCATTTGCCCACATATTTAATTTCCTTAGTTAAGCTCAAAGATTTGATCAAAACTATTTCTAAATTCAGTTCTAATCTCCATCAAGGGAATAAATGAACAATAATAATGAAGTGTGGTCAAAACACTGAGTTATATCCAAACACACGTCCTGTTCTTATGCTCCATATGGTGATGCAGACATCTCCAAAACCCCACAGGTGGACAAATCTAAACTTGTGTGTATTAAAACAAATATAAATATGCAGATAATCAATATTACTGCTAATAATAATCATATTATACAGATGCAGATCGTCATGAATAAACTGAAAAAGCCCCCCGTGGTGTTTATGGTGTTTATATTGATGTAGAAAATCATCATTTCTGGATCATGAACAATGTGCCTTAACACACCTCTTTTATAGACCAGCACACACATGAGTCCACAAAGCGGCGCAAATGGATTTACTATTTAAACAAAGTTAAAATGACTACTGCACTGGTCTCAAAATAGCAACAAATCGCTCCAAACACATCTTGCACCTTATTGCGCCGGCTTTATGATAGAGCCCTCAAAGTGCTTTACATAAACAAGAATAAATAAACAAGTACAATAAACAACAAATAATAAAAAAATGATAGATCAAAACAGGTTTTAAAGGAATAAAAAAGAAATGAAAGACTTAATAGTGCGGTCTGTCATGCGATCTGGTGCCCAAATCTGCAACTGAGCTGTGCTTTTCAGCTGGAAAAAAACCCCCAGGGGCTGATGCCCAGTTCCTGGTTCCAATCAGGCCCCCAAAGCTAAGCTGTGAAATGCTTCCTTCCTTGCGTCTGCTTCCTCTCAATTTCAATGCTTCCTTTCCTTTCAACTGGCCCCAGTGGAAAACAGCAGTACTGCTAAGTAAGTGGAGGTGTTCCCCTTGGAGATGTTCTAGATTGGACACTTCTCTGACCAGGACGCTTAGAATCATCACAATCCTTCCCTATTACTCTTTTGAATCAGATGTTTCATTTAGTTCTGCCAAAATCAAATGACCTGGGCTATGGAAATATTCTTACAGTGGGGAAAATTAGTATTGAGCTCATTGTCATGTTTTTTCCTGGGAATAATATTTATTAATGAGCTGTTGACATGGATTAGAGCTAGATTTTGGTAAAAATACAAACAATACAAACATAAAAATAAAAATCTGAACAATTAGCTTGTGTAATAACAATGGAACGACACAAGGAGAAAGTGCTGAACTACTGAAACATATTTAATACTTTATATAAAGGCTTTTTTGGTGATGGCAGCTTAAAGACGCCTCCCTTAAGGAGAAGTCACATACATTGTTCAGGTGTGAGTTCTTTCACGGACTTCAACAGAGTGTAAGAAAGTCTTATTTCTGTTAGTTTGGCTGGAATTAAAGCAGTTTTAATGTTCTTACAACACATTTAAGGTCAATGCTAATAGGCGCCTTTAGAAATATATAGAGTCAAGCTTGGCCTTGGACATGACAATGACCCAAAACACCCAAAAGAGGTGAAGAAAAGATTAGCAGACAAAAATAACCATTAACGTTTTGCAGTGGCCCAGCCAGAGTCCTGACTTAAACCCAATTGAGAATCTCTTTATTCCTTTTCAAATGATTTCTTAATGATGTTTAACAGAGCAATAAACATTCGCAGTAATTCCTATTATATTTTTTTCTTCTGGAGAAATTCCTATTTCTGTTAGTTTTGCTGGAATAAAAGGAGTTTTGTTTTTTTACAACACTTTTAAAGGTCAATGTTATTAGTCCCCTTTAGAAATAAATGCTGTTAAGCTTGGCCATGACAATGACTCTCAAAAGTAGTGAAGAAATGATTAGCATTCCAAAAACATTAACGTTTTGCAGTGGCCCAGCCAGAGTCCCGAGTTAAACCCAATTGAGAATCTGTGGAGGGAGCTAAAGATCTTGGTGATGAAGAAAATCCTCCATGTTGAAAGAGTTGGAGGTCATCTCTAAAGATGAATATGGGCAAAAATACCAGTGGAGACATGCAGAAAGCTGCTCAGCAGTTATAGGAAGCATTTGACTGCTGCAATAACCCTTAAAGGCTCCTCTATTGGTTATTGCGAAGGGTATGAATAAGTTTGGACATGCCACTTTTTGTTCAAATGTAAATAGAAGCTGAGAAATATATATGTTCAGTCAGGTGATTGGCTGAGCCGTTTTCTTTCTCTGAAAGCATTTGAGAGTCTCCTTGTCTGTGTTTTGGATCATTGCACAAATGTCCACCCTGGTTTCATCTTCATCCTCCTGCCAATGTAGATGTTGGACTGCTGATATTCATTTACACTGAGGAAGAGCAGAGAGTTGATGAAGAACTACTGAGAGATTTCAACTGCTGTCTGGGCTTTCCATGTCTTTCTACACCTTCCTTTCTTGATGTGTTCAATACCTTTTCCCCTCTGTCATTTCATTTTATTACACAGAACTTCATGTGTACGCTTGTTTTCTTTGCACATATGAACTTCACCAACATTCAATGACAATTTTCAAGTCAACAGCACCTTTAGAAATATGTTTTCTGAAATAACCGGTGTTCAAAACATATTTCCCCCACTGTAGATGAAATAATGTGGAAGATGGTTCAGTCTAAGTCTAAGTTCAGTCCTACATGAGAACCACAGCTCAGCTTTCAGAGCGAATACCTCTTCCTCCGGCCAACGCTCTCCATCCACATCTCTTTCAGTCGGCTGATTTCAGACATCTCACAACGCCTTCACACACCCTTCCTTTCAGCAGCCTGTCCAGACGGAGCTGCGCTCTAAAAGCTGCTGTCACCAAAGGCTAAATAAAACAGCTCGGGCCAGGGCAGGTTGAGAATGGATCAAAGATCAATAAGGCCAAAAGAGACAACTCCCATCCCTCCCCGAACAGTAAACACATGCATTTAAATCAGCCATTCACCGGCTGCCCGTAACTATGACAAATGATGTTGTATGTAATTTTTTTCTATTAACATAAAGTAATATAAACTGAAGGACACTAGTCTATGGAGGGAGTTAGCGGCTAATGTTGCGTATCAGATGTGGACAATGTCAGGGCTGAATACAGATTACGTAGTGTCCTTCCAGCCCTTGGGGAATTACGCTTTGACACTGAATTGGCTGCCAAGTGTATTAGTGCAACTCACTGGTGCCAGCCGTGTCTTCGCTGGACTATTAACCCTTCGGCCCACGCAACAAACACGCGAAAATTCTAGCCATCACAAAGGTGTGTGTATCCGTAACCCTTCACCCCTGGGAAAGACTGGGGGAGTGTTTCTCCGGAGGTCTAGAAGTCGTGTCCGTGGTGAAATCAAAACTGCATCTCAGAATAACCTCCAGATATTCATGTTCATCAAACACCGAAGTTGAGGTCAAAATTATTCCCCCTTCCTGTGACTTTTTTACTCAAATTTTCCCAAATGATGTGTCTCAGATTCAGGAATTTTTCAAAGTATTTCCTATAATATTTTTTCTTCCGGAGAAAGTCTTATTTGTTTTATTTTGGCTAGAATAAAAGCATTTTATTTTTTAAAGCCCATTTTAAGGTCAATATTATTAGCCCCCTTCAGCAATATTAGTTTTGGATTGTCTCCAGAACAAACCACCGTTATACAATGACTTGCCTAATTACCCTAACTTTACTCTAATTACCCTAGTGAAGCCTTTAAATGTGACTTTAAGCTGAATACTAGTGTCTTGAAGAATATCTAGTCTAATATTATTTACTGTCATCATGACAAAGACGAAAAGAAATCAGTTATTAGAAATGAAAAGTATTATGTTTAGAGATGTGTTAAACAAGGGGTGTCCAAACTCGGTCCTGGAGGGCCGGTGTCCTGCAGATTTTAGCTCCAACTTGCCTCAACACACCTGCACGGATGTTTCTGGAAAGACTAGTAAGTGCTTGATTAGCTAGCCCAGGTGTGTCTAATTGGGGTTGGAACTAAACTTTGCAGGACACCGGCCCTCCAGGACCGAGCTTGGACATGCCTGGTGTATCTATACATCAACTAGAAGTCAAGTTATTATTGCTGTTCCTAAAACTTGGGTAATCCACAAGACTTTTGTCAGGTAGCATGTGTATATATATATATTAAACAGCATCTCTTTGGGTCAAACTGTAAGGTCGTGCAGCAAATTGCGAATCTGAAGGTGCTGAATATTTCAGAGATGCGTCTGCTTTTGTGTTTTGGTCTGCAAGGTTGACGAATGCAGTAGAGAGATGTGTGTTAGTGGTGGATTGTAGCAAAGGGCCGTCTGCGATGGAAATCCGTCATACGTGCCGCTGATATGATGAATGCAGTGCTCATCAGTTTTGACACACTGACAGTAGAGGAGGAGTTCTTCTTCTTCTTCTACAATTCCTCTACTGCTTTCACTCATTCATTCATTCATTTTCCTTCGGTTTAGTCCCTGATTTGCAGTGGGGGAAATAAGCATTGAACACCAGTTTCTCTCAGAAAACATGTTTCTAAAGGTGCCGTTGACTTGAAATTTTCACAGAATGTTGGTAACAACCAAATAAATCCTTAAGTGCAAAGAAAACAAGCGTACACGTGAAGTTCTGTGTAATAAAATGAAATGACAGAGGGAAAAAGTGTTGAACAAATGAAGAAAGGAAGGTGTAGAAAGACATGGAAAGCCCAGACAGCTGCTGAAATCTCTCAGTAGTTCTTCATCATCTCTCTGCCCTTCCTCAGTGTAATGAATATCAGCTGCTTCAGTCCAACATCTAAATTGGCAGGAGGATGAAGATCAAACCAGGGTGGACATTTTAGCAAGACAATGATCCATAACACAGACAAGGAGACTCTCAGATGCTTTTAGAGAAAGAAAACCAAGCTGTAGAATGGCCTAGCCAATCACCTGACTGAATAGTTTATCTGCTTTTATTTACATTTGAACAAAAAGTGGCATGTCCAAACTTATTCATACCCTTCGCAATAACCAATAGAGGAGCCTTTATTGGCTGTTTCAGCTGTCAAATGCTTCATATAACTGCTGAGCAGCTTTCTGCATGTCTCCACTGGTATATTTGCTCATATTCATCTTTAGAGGTGACCTCCAACTCTTCCAGGATGGAGGTTTTCCTTCATCACTAAGATCTTTAGCTCCCTCCACAGATTCTCAATTGGGTTTAAGTCAGGAGTCTGGCTGGGCCACTGCAAAAAGTTAATGTTTTTGTCTGCTTAAAAATTCTTCACTACTTTTGAGTGTTTCGGGTCATTGTGATGCTCAAGGCCAAGCTTGACTTTATTTCTAAAGGCGCCTAATAGCATTGACCTTAAAAGTGTTGTTAAAAAAAATAAACACAGCTTTTATTCCAGCCAAACTAACAGAAATAGGAATTTCTCCAGAAGAAAAATAATAGGTATTACTGTGAATGTTCATTGCTTTGTTAAACATCATTAGGAAACAGTTTGAAAAAGAATTTAAAAATCTGTCTGCGGGTCTGATCATATACAGTGGAGTTTTTGCATCTGTATTCGTTAGTTTGTGTGAATGTGCTCTTTGTAATCCTGCTAGTCTTGTGTGTTTCTGGTGTTGAATTATTCATGATTTTGTGCACCATGCTTCATGACCTTGGCGCACAGACCTGAGGGTCAGCAGAGGTCGAGTCTTTCTTCTGTTCTCAGGTTGATCATCACTTTATTATCCAGCTGTAGTGTATGTGTTTTTCAGTTTAGGGCTGATTGTGAATCTTGTGCTTCGTTTCTGGCTCCTGTTATTAGCAATGTAGCCTCATATGTATCCAAATAGGTAATAGCTAATGGAGCAGTTTAATGGTTGTGATTGTAAATGGGTGGAGGAGTAAAAGCACACCAAACGCATTGAGGAAATGCAACAAACATTTTCCACAGTCACCTGCAAACTTAAAATGTTTCTTTACTCCAGATGTTTCCTATTTTATTCATTTTATTTTTAAATTTTTTTATCTTTATTTTAAGCAGTAAACAAGCTTTATACCTAATAATAATATACCTTAAAATTAATAATAATAATAATAATAATGAAACAATTCTACAACTACTACTTACTAATAACAATAATATTAATAAATAATACAAAAACAATGATAATAATAATAATAATAATAATAATAATAATAATAATATAATAATAGTGATAATACTAATATTAATAATAAATAATGAAACAACAATGATTGTTAATAATAATATTAGTAATAATAATATACTACTACTACTACTACTACTGCTACTACTACTATTACTACTAATACTTATAATACTAATAAAATAATAAATTATGAAACAACAATGATGATAATAATACCAATATAATAATATTAATAATTATAACAATAATAATAAATAAAACAAAGATTATGATGATAACAATAATGATAATATAATAAAAATAATGTAATAATAATAATAATAATAATAATAATAATTAAAATAATAATAAAATAATAAAATGAAACAATAATGATGGTGATATTTATAATAATAATAATAATAATAATAATAATAATAATAATAATAATAACAATAATAATAAATGAAACAGATTATGATGATATATGATATATAATAAAATAATAAAATGAAACAATGATGATGATGATATTTATAATAATATTATTATTATTAATAATAATAATAATAATAATAATAATAATTAAAGTATTATTATTATTATTATTATGAACTACACTGTTCCTATTTACTGTGACCTTTTATGTGAAGCTGCTTTGACACAATCTACATTGTATAAGCGCTATACAAATAAAGGTGAATTGAAATTGAATTATTATTATTATTATTAAATTATTATTATTATTATCATTATTATTATTATTATTATTATTATTATTATTATTATTATTATTATTATTATAAAATAATGAATAATGAAACAATGAGAGGGCTATTGTGTGGTAAAATTAGCGTAATTTCTTTCAGTGCATTGTTTTGCTTTCATTCTTTTTTTGTGTGTATTGTGTAATCCTATATGGTTATTACATTAAATTCATATTTTCCCCACCATAAAACCATCACCAGATCTTTAATTAGTTTAAATCATTAGTGCTAAACAAGAACGTGTGCAAATAAACAAAGCAGCATGCAACAAACTGCACGTACACACACACACACACACACAGACACGCGCACACACACCCACACTTCTGTAAAAGTGTACAGCGAATGCAGGAATGCACAGTTTAATGTGATTATAGATGTAAATGGAGCAGACAGGAAGTGATGAAAGCGCCGTGTGTTGCTGAAGTGCTGAAGAAGCGCAGTGTTTGATGTGTGTTTCTGAAGTGATGCAACGAACATACACGCACACACACCTGCTTCATCAATCCATCACACTCTCTTCATTGTGAATGTGTGTGTGATCCATCAGAGTGCCGATGAATACACTGCGCTGCTGCTTCTCTCCATTGTGATTATTTGTGTAGGCTGAATGGTGAAGTTAATTGTTGGAGTTTTACAGCGGTCGGGACAGTACAGTAGTTTATTTCTTCATTTCTCCTTCAAGATCACATTAACACTAGATATTTGACATTTAGAAATTTACTTTTTGTTTTCTTTTTTTAAATAATAAGTATGAGACTACATTTATGCAACTTTTTAAATTGTATTATAATTATTATTATTAGTAGTAGTAGTATTATTATTTAATTTATTTTGTTTATTATTATTATTATTATTATTATTATTATTTATTAAGTATTATTTTTATTATTATTATTATTATTTAATCAGTATTATTATTATTATTATTATTTAATTATTATAATTATTATTATTATTATTATTATTATTATTATTATTATTATTATTATTGTTATTATTATTATTATTATTTAATCATTATTATTATTATTATTATTATTATTATTGTTGTTATTATTATTATTATTATTATTTAATCATTATTATTATTATTATTATTATTATTATTATTATTATTATTATTATTATTGTTGTTATTATTATTATTATTATTATTTAATCATTATTATTAATATTATTAATATTATTATTATTATTATTATTATTATTGTTGTTGTTGTTATTAATCATTATTATTATTATTATTATTATTATTATTATTATTATTATTATTATTATTATTATTATTATTATTATTTAATCATTATTATTATTATTATTATTATTATTATTATTATTATTTAATCATCATCATTATTATTATTATTATTATTAGTATTATTATTATTTAATCATTATTATTATTATTATTATTATTATTTAATTATTATTATTATTATTATTATTATTATTATTATTATTATTATTAGCAGCAGCAGCAGCAGCAGCAGTAACAGTATAGTAGTAATCATTAAGGATGACATCATCATCATGAGTGCATTAATAAAAGGTCAATAATATTAAATTAGAAAATATCAGAGACGATTATTAATTTGATTTAACCCCTAAACTAAAGTAGATCATTACAAAGCTTTTCCTCAAATAAACCTGCCTCATGGCTTTAGAAGTGAATATACAAACCAGCTTTTTTATAGCAGAAACAAAGTCTTGATATTGATCTTGTTGAGAGAAGAGCAGCAGAAACATTCTGTTAAATCTCTCCTTTTGTGTTGCATGCAATAAAATAAAATCTTGCATTTTTAAAATGTTTTTTTCAGCGGATTTGTGTGGTCATCATGGGTCCATTAATGAGCGCTGAGATGTTTGTGGTTGTGAATTATTCCATCTGAAGTTTCTTTCATGAAGTCAGGCGGGAGTCTTCACTAAAGTGTTTCATCAGCAATTATGTTCTCTTATATCTGACAAACTCGAGATGCAGAAAAAAAGATGCAGTCAAGATTAGTTTTTAGTTTGCCCTTCCAACTGCAAATAATCACTGGGAAACACCCATACACACTCATTCACACACACACACTCATACACTACGGTCAATTTAGTTAATCAATTCCCCTATAGCGCATGTGTTTGGACTGTGGGGGAAACCGGAGCACCCGGAGGAAACCCACGCCAACACTGGGAGAACATGCAAACTCCACACAGAAATCCCAAGTGACCCAGCTGGACTCAAACCAGCGACCTTCTTAAATGCTTAAATATTTGTATTTATTTTTAAATAATTGTTTAAATGTTTAACAATTACATAAAGAGGTTCAATCATTATGTAAAGGAGTAATTAAACATTTTAAATTATACTTATCACCCAGTGTTTAAGAAAAATAATAAATAAAGTTTTATATATATACACAGTTGAAGTCAGAATTATTAGCCCCCCTTTGATTTTTTTTTTTTTTTTTTCAAATATTTCCCAAATGATGTTGAACAGATTCAGGAAATGTTCACAGTATGTCTGATAATATTTTTCTCTTCTGAAGAAAGTCTTATTTGTTTTATTTCGGCTAGAATAAAAGCAGTTAAAAAAATTTAAACACAATTTTAAGGCCAATATTATTAGCCCCTTTGAGCTATATATTTATTGATAGTCTACAGAACAAACCATCATTATACAATAACTTGCCTAATTACCCTAACCTGCCTAGTTACCCTAATTACCCTAGTGAAGCCTTTAAATGTGACTGTAAGCTGTAGAGAAGTGTCTTGAAGAATATCTAGTCTAATATTATTTACTGTCATCATGACAAAGATAATATAAATCAGTTATTAGAGATGAGTTATTAAAACTATTATGATTAGAAATGTGTTGAAGAAATCTGCTCTCTGTTAAACAGAAATTGGGGAAAAAAATTAACAGGGGTCTATTAATGTGGTTTTTATGTTGTCAGAAATGTCATGGATTTTAAATAATTAAAATGAGTATAATTACTTTTTAAATGTATTTATTATACATAATAAGTTAATATTAATAAGTAATGAATATAGTTTTAATTATAAATTAATATAAGAAAAAATTAAATAAATAAATACATTTATTTATTATGTATATATTTATTATGTGTGTGTGTATATATATATATATATGATTTAGTTTGCATATTTCAACAAAGTGGTTATCTATTTATCATTTTTTACAATATTATACTTTAGTTAAAATACGAATACAATTAATAACTAAGGCAACATGTTTTTTTTACAAAGATTTTGTAATATGTAATAATTGCATAATTCAGCATAGTAATTGCAATAAACATTGTTGGGCAATAATTTTATCAACCTTATTGTATAATGGGTAAAATAAGAATATAAATAACTGAATAAAAATAAAGAGGAAGTTTACATGTGCATTCAAGTGACATCTTTAATTAATTAATTTAAAATAATTAAAATAACGAGTCATTTATTTAACAATTTAACAATGCCATTGCATTTGATCTTACGTTATAGAACAGCTGAATATTTTTGAAAAAACAAGAGGATGTTAACAGTACTGTGGCTCAGTGGTTAGCACTGTGGCTTCACAGCAAAAAGGTCACTGGTTCGAGTCCCGGCTGGGTCAGTTGGCGTTTCTGTGTGGAGTTTGCATGTTCTCCCCATGTTGGCGTGGGTTTCCCCCCGGTGCTCCGGTTTCCCCCATAGTCCAAACGCATGCGCTATAGGGGAACTGATTAACTAAATTGACCGTAGTGTATGAGTGTGTGTGTGTGTGAATGAGTGTGTATGGGTGCTTCCCAGTACTGGGTTGCAGCTGAAAGGGCATTTGCTGCGTAAAACATAGTTGGCGGTTCATTCTGCTGTTGTAACCCCTGATGAATAAAGTGACTAAGCCTAATGAAATGAATGAATGAATGAGGATGGTCAAAATATATCTACTACAGTGCAGCATGCATTATTCATGCAGCATCATAATCTTTCCTCCATTTTGTTGATATTTTGTAATATTTTGTCAAAAGATTTTCATGTATTAATAAGAAATAAAGCACTAGTATGTGTCTAATAAGAAATAAAACAGAATAACGGCGCTTCATTATGGTAATGCAGAAACTCTTACTGCCAAATGCAGAAACTCTTCCCTTTAATGTATTATTTACCACTACTTTCATAATTACCCAAGCGCTTGTATAGCTTTTGTACGTCAGACGTGTGTTAATAACCACTTCAAATGCATTTTCAAATGTAGCACCAATGTATAAACGCAGATTAAATATAGAAAAAGCCAAAAAAACAGAGGTCTGATCTTACAGAAAGATGTGGATTTATGAACAGCTCCTACTTTGTATGCCAGCGGAGCCTCGTCCGACCTGAGAAAATTCACACATTTTTATAGATTGAATAATGGCCGGCATAAAAAGCGTTTCATAGCGGGGATAAATCAAACGTCAAAATACAAGCCACGTAACATCATGTAATTTAGCCTGTGAGGATTAGAAACACACTTCTGGACTAAAGGAGTCTCCGATTCTGCGCACACACGTAATCGCGCGCACCATAATTTATTAGCAGATTTAAAATATTCATAAATATTGAATTAATCATTCATAATAGATCTTTATATTAAGGGCCGTCTTTGAAGTTGCAGATGAACAAGATCTTCCTCGTCCCCCGTGGACATTTTACATTTACTTTGACATCATCGCTGTCTCTTATGAATATTCAGATCTGCTTAAACAAAAGCAGCAGCTGTAATGGAGATTCATAGGGATTTTTTATATTTTAAGTAAATAATAATAAAAAGATATTAAAAAATAATAATAAAAAATAGTAATTTAACAAAAAGTTATTAATAATAATAATAACAGTAATGATGATGATAATAATAATAATAATAATAGTAATAATAATAATAATAATAATAATAATAATAATAAAAATAATAATAACAGTAACAATAACAACAACAATAGTAGTAGTAGTGATAATAACAACAACAACAACAACAATAATAACAGTCGTACTAATAAAATGATAATAACAACAACAACAATAAGAAGAATAATAAAAATAACAGTAATAATAATAACAACAACGACAATAAAAACAGTAATAATAATAATAATAATAATAATAATAAAATAATAACAACAACAACAATAATAATAATAATAATAATAATAATAATTATTATTATTATTATTATTGTTGTTGTTGTTGTTGTTATTAATAATAATAATAATAATAATAATAATAATAATAATAATAATAATAATAATAAAATAACAACAACAACAACAACAACAACAATAATAATAATAATAGTTGTTGTTGTTGTTGATAATAATAATAATAATAATAATAATAATAATAATAATAATAATAAAAATAATAGCAATAATAATAATAGTAATAGTAATAATAATAGTAAATAATAAATATATTTAGGGGCAGCATGGTGGCTCAGTGGTTAGCACTGTGGCCTCACAGCAAGAAGGTCACTGGTTCGAGTCCTGGCTGGGTCAGTTGGCAGTTCACATGTTCTCCCCGTGTGGGTTTCTTCCGTGTGCTCCGGTTTCCCCCGTAGTCCAAACACATGCGCTATAGGGGAATTTAAATTGCCGGTAGTGTGTGAGTGTGAATGAGAGTGTATGGATGTTTCCCAGTGATGAGTTGCAGTTGGAAGGGCATCCGCTGCGTATAACATATGCTGGATTCGTTGGCGGTTCATTCCGCTGTGGCGACCTCTGATTAACAAAGGGACTAAGCCGAAAACGAATGAATGAATGAATGAATGAATGAATTCTCTGACCCTTTCAGGCTTTGATCCTAACTGTGGTGTTTTGGTGACTGTCGCTTTAAATTCAAATGAGATTGTGCTCTTTTCACAAGAAGGCGGAGCTACAAATGCCTGTATGTCATCATAGCAGCAGATTCAAAAACAAGACTAACGTCATATGCTAATGAGGGAGAGATGCTCACTTGTGGGTGGGGCTTTCCCCCTCTGATGACACAGCAAGAATGTCAATCTGCAGACTGTTTTCATCAAGTCTGATTATAAACAATACAATTAATACCATTAGAAGCTGCTTATATTCACACTCTGCTGTGTTGAAAGCCCTTAAACATGTGCTTTCTGTATAATAGCTTCTCTTTAAAGTCCTGCTGACGTCTGAAGCTCATCTGAAAGCTCTGCAATCCTCCACTTGAGATCAGTGTTTTCACAGAGAGACTCTCTCTGTGGTTCCCTGGACCCGACTCGTTATTACAGCATTTAACGAGATGCGCAGCACAATGCATCGGCCCGGGCCTGTGGGATCTCTGTGTACATTATCCCACTGAAGGGCCTTACACAAGCTGACAGGAGGATGTAATATATCTCAAAACAATGGATCCAGTTTAAGAGGCGTATTGATTCCCAGCTCGCGCACCCATCATCATTACCATTATCTGCTGGAGAGATTGTCCATCGCCACGTCCGGAGCTTTAATAATCCTTAAAGGTGCTGCTCGGAGCTTTTAAAAGAAATGAGCTGGGTCTGAGGAGGACTTTAACAGGACAGGAGCCCATTGAAACGGCTAGCGCTAACGCCCCTGGCCCCCGCGGAGCCGCTCAATACCATTTCCAACCTTTTAACTCACTCAAATTAAGTTTAGGCGTCCTTCAGGAGGCCTGACTCTATTCATCCCCCATTTAGGGTCCATTGAAAAAGAGCGGCTCTCCCCGCGCGACGGAGCAATACGATATCTATTAGATTACAGTGCCAGCACTTTGCTCTAGCGGCTAGCGAGGTGGGTCGCTTTCATACTGTGGCCGGTTTGGACGCTTTGTTACGTGAAAGGCTTTTAATATGAGGTTTTCCTAATCTGATTTGTTAAAGAGCTCCTTCGGCTAATGTCGTGCATTAGAGAGGCAGCTGTGGCCATGTTGAGCGCTTCATTAGATGAACGGCGAGCAAACACACGATGAGCCTTCTCTAACTGCTGGAAGTGTTGCTGCATGGATGTGAGCGTGATGTGACGTGATATCCTTTGTTGTCGTGCTCTCTCTTTATGATGAAGTAGGCTCAGGCACTCATGGAAATTAGCCTGTTCTTGAGCTAGCGTAGCAGCGGTTAACACACAGGTTTCAGACACATTGGCTGTTTCCAAAATTAGCAGTGATGAATTGCTTCACGATGGTCTACATTTGTCATGTTGTTATTGTCATGTGACCCACCGGCCTCACTCTTCCATTGCCTCGTGTGATAGTGAAGAGTGCTTTAGGTTTGCACTTCAGTATCTTCAGAAGTTGTAGGTCATCTCCTAGTTTGAGTGTTGGGATTTTGCTGTTTGTTCCCTGCTGTATAGTAATGAGGTGGGGGGTTTTAGTTACAGCCATTGACTCCAAACTGTATTGGTCTCGATTCTGTCTCAGAATAGATCTGGCCAGTTTGAGCTTTCTTACTTCTCTTGGCTGGTTTAGCTAGTCACTCAGTACCTTATTAAAACCATCAAACCAAACCAACATCAACTTAAACATGATTTTGCTCCTCTCTAGCCTCAAGATGCACAATAGTGGCTTAAAGACTGGTGTCTTTAGTGCCCTTGTTAGTGTGCTTGATTGCTATGCCAGAAACACCAGAGTGGTGCTGTGACCCAGATGGGAGTGTGGTTTATAGAGGAGAGTGTATTGGGTGACAGCTATGTGTAAACCTCACTCTTCAAACCTCAAGATGCACAATAGTGACTGACATTAAAGTCTGGTGTCTTTAGTGCACTTGTTAGTGTGCTTGACTCCTATGCCAGAAACCCCAAAATGGTGCCGTGACCCAGATTTGAGTGTGGTTTATGGAGGAGAGTGTAATGAAGGCCAACGATGTGTAAACCTCACTCTTCTAACCTTAAGATTCACAATACTGACTGAAATTAAAGTCTGGTGTCTTTAGTGCCCTTGTTAGTGTGCTTGACTCCTATTCCAGAAACACCAGAGTGGTGCCGTGACCCAGATGTCAGTGTAATTTAAGGTGGAGAGTGTATCAGGTGCCAGCTTTGTGTAAACCATACTCTTCTGGCCTCATGATCAACAGTAGGGGCTTATGCCGAAGACTGGTGTCTTTAGTGCACTTGTTTGTGTGCTTGACTCCTATGCCAGAAACCCCAAAATGGAGCCGTGACCCAGATTTGAGTGTGGTTTATGGAGGAGAGTGTAATGAAGGCCAACGATGTGTAAACCTCACTCTTCTAACCTTAAGATTCACAATACTGACTGAAATTAAAGTCTGGTGTCTTTAGTGCCCTTGTTAGTGTGCTTGACTTCTATGCTAGACACACCAGAGTGGTGTCGTGACCCAGATGTCTGTGTAATTTAAGGTGGAGAGTGTATCAGGTGCCGGCTGTGTGTAAACCTCACTCTTCTGGCCTCAAGATGCGCAATAGTGGCTTATGCCAAACACTGGTGTCTTTAGTGCACTTGTTAGTGTGCTTGGCTCCTGTGCCAGAAACATCAAAGTTGTGTCCTGACCCAGACGTGAGTGTGGTTAAAGTGGAGAGTGTAACGGATGCTGGCTATGTGTAAACCTCACTCTTCTAGCCTCAAGATCCACAATAGGGGCTTATGATAGAGACTGGTGTCTTTAGTGCCCTTGTTAGTGTGCTTGACTTCTATTCCAGAAACACCAGGGTGGTCCCGTGACCCAGATGGGAGTGTGGTTCATGGAGGAAAGTGTAGCGGATGCTGGCTATGTGTAAACCTCACTCTTCTAACCTTAAGATTCACAATAGTGACTGAAATTAAAGTCTGGTGTCTTTAGTGCCCTTGTTAGTGTGCTTGACTCCTATTCCAGAAACACCAGAGTGGTGCCGTGACCCAGATGTGAGTGTAATTTAAGGTGGAGAGTGTATCAGGTGCCGGCTGTGTGTAAATCTCACTCTTCTGGCCTCAAGCTTATGATAGAGACTGGTCTCTTTAGTGCACTTGTTAGTGCACCACCTGCTATTCTCGAAGCTGCAGTTTGAACTGAGACTGGAGTGTGGTGAGTAGAGCCACAGGGGTTACACGAACACACTGTTATTTGATATGAAGCAGGTTTGCCGTCTTTGCCTTCAGGCTTGAAAATCTCGACCTGCAGGGCCATCAATATCAGGCTTTTAAAACATGGCCGCCGAGCAGTGGTCCATCCTCTTTATAGGCGTCTTTCAGCGCGGCCGTGGAGGAAAAAAAAACAGCTTGACTTGACACGGGTGATGGGTGATTTGCAAAGAGGACAAGTGCATTAGAATAAAACCTCAACGGTGATCCTTCAAGCTGTCAGCCATACATATTTCATTATTTTCATAAATCAGCGGGCTGAGATGTCTCTCTCTCTCTCTCTCTCTCTCTCTCTCTCTCTCTCTCTGTCTGTTTTTTGTTGAGCGACAGACTGATGGCCTCTATTCATAACAGCCCGTGGCAGAAGGTAAACTGCCTGTGCTCCGGTCATTGTTAAGTGTTAAAGATGATCTCCAGCATCTCGCTCCTCCTCACACTCTCTCCATCTCTGTCTCTTTTCATTGAAGGGCGTTCTTTACAGCTCCATACCTCTGTCCCGCATTAGATAAATAGAGTTATTTTTAGGAAAGCCGCTGTATAGGACGTTCTGGAGCTTCATTTTCACCTCCGTCAACACAGTTTGTTCTTTTGTTTACATGATGGACCCTCTTTTACAAGACTGTTATGACGAGTTTAACGCTCATCAGCACCTTACGGCTATGAAAGTTTGTAATATTCAGATAAGAACACTGTATGTGTATTTATATGTGTTTAGGTATGTGTTATATCGCCTTAGCATCAAATTACAATAAACAAATTACTGCATGGGGCAGCACAATGGCTTAGTGGTTAACACTGTGGCCTCACAGCAAGAAGGTCACTGGTTCGAGTCCTGGCTGGGTCAGTTGGCGTTCGCATGTTCTCCCCGTGTTGGTGTTGGTTTCCTCCAGGTGCTCCGGTTTCCCCCACAGTCCAAACACATGCGCTATAGGGGAATTGATGATCTAAATTGGCCGTAGTGTATGTTGGCCGTAGTAAACACTGCTCCTCAGTGGTTGTATAGTGCTTTATAAATAGAGATGAATGAATGAATTGTTCATATAAACAGACAATAGAACAAACATTACCCACTTTGAATGGGTTTGAATGTCAAGCATTGCCAGAGTGAATTGTGGGTCCGTCATCACTGCTTCAGTGGCGTTGCTCGCTGTGGAAGTTGGGAATTTCTTTACTTTTCAAGCGCCAAAGGAAGCGTCAGCCAGTCAGGTCCCTTTGTGCAAATACCCCAGTGCAGACAGTAGCCGATTGCGGACTAATCTCATTGGCTGACGCTGCTATGATGATTGCTTCAGCCCCAACTTCAGACATGCCCTCTGTCAAGTGTTGACGCTGAAACCTGGTGTGAATCAGGCATTACTGGCATTAACTCAAATGAAGACTAAGACCCAATCCCAATTCTATTTTTGACCCCTACCCCTATCCCCTTGGCCCTTAAAACAGAGTGTGAAGAGGAAGGGCTTCAAATTTTACCCCTAAGAAATGGCACCGAACTTAATTAGTGCCAGAACACGCCGGATCCGGCACCTCTGAAATCTGATCCGGTGCCTCATTTTACAGATCCCCTTCCTCAACCGCCTTCCTCCTCATCCACTGTTCACTTTCTTCCGCGACTCCCCAATACTCTTCACGTTAGTCCGCGACACCCCCGGCCTGCTCACTTTCGTCCGCGACACCTCTCCATCCTCGAGTAACATGCCGGATCCGTTATCCCGATCTGTTCCGGGACCTCGCAATTCACAAATGAAGCACTGAATGGGGCAGCACTAAAACACCTGCACACGTCATCACGTCGTCGCGATCTCTTACTTGCTTCATATGTAATCAACGATGGCGACTACTGTAATTCCAGATGCATTAATGTTTTGGTATTTCTCTTCAGGACATCACTGAATGCAATGATATCATGTTATCACAACGATATAATGTAGCAATAAGATCGTAACTATACTGTGCATTTACACAGTGGCCAAATTCAACATGTAAACACAAGAAAACTGCATTAACATTATAGCAGACACTGTAAAAAGCTCATTCACTAGACTTTCCTGACAGCATATTCGAGTGTCACCGAGTGTCAGATGTGAAAGTAAGTTGTGGGATTGCTATACAGGAGATATTATTACACTGTAAATCCCAAAATGTTAAGACAACTCAAACCATTTGAGGACACCGATTGCAACAAACCATTTAAGTTTGAAAACTAATCCCAATGAGTACTGTGAACTTACTTCATTTGATTAAATGAAGCAATTTGACCCAATAAATGAAGAGTACTGTAAAACTGTAAAATTTGAGTAAAAAAAACCATCCAGCTGCAACCCAGCACTGGCAAACACCCATACACTCATTTACAAACATACACTTTGGCCAATTTAATTCATCAGTTCCCCTATAGCACATTTGTTTGGACTGTGGGGGAAACCGGAGCACCCGGAGGAAGCCCATGCCAACACGGGGAGAACATGCAAACTCCACACAGAAACACCAACTGACCTAGGTGGCACTCGAACCAGCAACCTTGTTGCTTTGAGACGACAGAGCTACCCACTGCACCACCGCACTGCCTCTGTAATCATTAGGGTTATATTATTTTACTTCCTCAATCAGTGCAGTGTGTCTGCCTTCAGTAGTCATCAGGAGTCTTCAGGAACATGTGATTTAGCATGTCATACTCGTGTTTTACCCATAACCCCATGCGCTCGGCGATGTCGTCTCTGATATGTTTATGGGTGATCATGTATGCCTGACTACCCTTAGTTGTTGTATATTAATCGATAGCAATGTGATTACGGCCCGCGCTGCCTGTTTGCATTATTAAAATCTGACCGGCGAATCGCTGTACGTTTGCTTTTCAAATTAAATTTAGTGTCAATAATTAATGCATGGGATTAATGTGTGATCTTTATGCCGGGTGGCCTCGTACACTTTGATTCGGTATTGACCAGCCGCCTGTGCGCGAGTGTATGTATGTGTGTGTGTGTGAATACTGTGCCCTTGAATAGCTTTCCTGATTCCCTATAGACCTGCGCGCGGGACAGATTTACATTACGGAAATTTCATTCTAATAACTCATGCACGTCAGACCGGCTTTCACTGATCTGTTTTTAACACTGCTGGTGAGGTCTGTAATAAACTCATTGTTGTGCTAGTACCGTGGTATTACCACCGCTACACTATTAAAGTTCATGGTTCGTCTTTGTGAAGCTCCTTGACTGAAACCTTGAGCGTTTCTCCTTGGGAAAGTCAAGGAAGTTTTTCTGCGCGTGTGTTTGTGTACGGCGTGTGTGTGAATGTCTTTGCGCGAGAGACCTAATCTTACCTGCTATCATTTCCTGAATGACCTCTGCTTTCACCGCGTGATGGATTATATTCTGCACATAGACATTAATTTTCCCGAACAAGAGGGCAAACTGCAGAAAAAAAAACTTCACCAGTGCGATATATTGGTGCAAGGGTAATTCTGTTAAAACAACAGTGGTGAAAAGCTGTATATATGCTTTAAAAGCATTTGAGTTTGGCCTTTTGGTATCATAAAAACACAAATGCGCTGAATATTTGAGTGTGTTCTGTGTTCTTACATCTGCAGCACATGTTATTTACAGATGTGGTTAACCCTAGAAGTAAATTCTGTCTTTAACTCGCTTTTATTTTGTATACACAGCAATGCTGGGCTGCTGTAACCCAAATGTTTGGTCAAATATGGACAAACCCCCAACTGCTGGGTTAAAAAACATCATTTAAATTTAATTGGTTTGTTCATATTTGACCCAACGCTGTCTTACTGACAACTTTATGGCATTCATAGCATTTTATGAAGTTTAGCTGACCCAAAAGACTTTCATTCATCCCTGAAACACAAATAAAGATAGGTATTTCATTCATTTGGCTGCACGGTGGTGCAGTGGGTAGCACGTTCGCCTCACAGCAAGAAGGCCGCTGGTTCGAGCCTTGGCAGGGTCAGTTGGCATTTCTTTAATAATTTTGACCTTAAAATGGTTCATAAAAAAACTAAACTGCTTTTATTCTAGCCGAAATAAAACAAATAAGACTTTCTCCAGAAGAAAAAATATTATCAGACATACTGTGAACATTTCCTGAATCTGTTCAACATCATTTGGGAAATATAAAAAATTAAAATCAAAGGGGGGCTAATAATTCTGACTTGTGTATATATACATACATACAAATATATTCGAGTCCTGATCAGTCTGAAACCACGTGATCTGGCCCGATTTCCGTTCACATGATCAGATCTGGACATCTCTTCCTTTCATGACTTTTTTATTGAAAATATCTATATACACCACCTGACAAAAGTCTTGCCGTGGATCCCAGTTGTAAGAGCAACAAAATAATAACTGGAGCATGGAGGCAAGATTCTCACAGAAATCAGTCAAGTTTGGTGAAGGAGAAATCATGGTTTGGGGTTCCATTCAGTATGAGGGCGTGTGAGAGATCTGCAGAGTGGATGATCAACATCAACAGCCTGAGGTATCAAGACGTTTGTGCTGCCCATTACATTACAAACCACAGGAGAGGGCAAATTCTCCAGCAGGATAGCGCTCCTTCTCATACTTCAGCCTCCACATCAAAGCTCCTGAAAGCAGAGAAGGTCGAGATGCTGCAGGATTGGCCAGCCCAGTCACCAGACACGAACATTGTTGAGCTAATCAAGGAAGAGGAGTTGAAGATAAACACAAAGACTCTTGATGAATTCTGGGAGTCCTGCAAGAAGGCTTTCTTCACCATTCCAGATGACTTTATTAATCAGTGATTTGAGTCATGTCAGAGATGTATAGATGCAGTCCTCCAAGCTCATGATGGAGTCAGACACAATATTCATTCTGTTTCCACTGCAGCATGAGCACATATTCTATACTGGACATTATTGAAGGTTCAGTGAGCAGACTTTAGTCTAAGCAGAGTCAGACCTTACTGTCCTAATCAAATCATTAATAATCAAGACATGATCAGATTTTATTGTGCTCAAATAAGCCTCATCTAGAGGCCTTTACCTGTCATATAAGAGACTTCTGATACCAAATCATCAACTACTGGAGAAGTCAAGTTATTATCTGCTGTTCCTAAAACTTGGATAAGCCACAAGACTTCTGTCAGGTAGTGTATTGTGTGTAAAAAATGAACAAAAGTTGTATGTTTGGAAAGTAGCGAGGATGAAGAAATGATGACAGATCTCTTTTGTTGAACAGGCTACTCATTTTACTTATTTTCTCTTCTAAATTTGATGTTTTATCAAAGATGCACAAACATATCTAGATTTAATAAGCTTTAATTGTGAAGGAATGCACTTTACATGCAGGGAAATAACACACACACTCACACTCTCATGGACACTTTGGGAGTATTAACATAAATACAGCACATTAACACTTGTTCCTCCCTGTCAGCATATGAATTAAGATTGCAGGTGCCCCGTGGAGGTTTAGCCCCGATACTAATTAAGCGCTGGTAATTAGATGTGGACTCTTCACTGGTGTGTGTGTGTGTGTGTGTGTGTGTCTCAGACTCAGGTGAAGCTTCACTGCCCTGCGTCTCTGAAACTCACACTCAAAGCGTTCGCAAAATAATGAGAGAAAAACCGGAGTGTGGATGAAGCCAAACGGCAGCATTTACTATGGGAACAGACCTGAAATAAGAGCAGGAGCAGCGGCAGATCTCTTCTTCTGTGACTGCAGATTATTGAAACAGATTTTATTCATCAGTTGATGATTGGTTGTTGAATATGGGCGAGATGTTGAAAAGAGGGTGTGTTTACGCCATGTTATAACCATAATTATCCTCTTACAACTGCTAATTACAGCTTGTTAACTGGTCATTTTCTGAAAGCAGATGCTGCACACTGTAAAGTAATTGTTCAGTTATCTCTCTATACACTCACTGGCCACTTTATTAGGTACACCTTACTAGTACCTGGTCGGACCCATTTTGCCACCAGAACTGCTTTAATCTTTCATGGCAGAGATTCAACAAGCTACTGGAAATATTGACATGATAGCATCACACAGTTGCTGCAGATTTGTCGGCTGCACATCCATGATGCCAATATCCAGTTCCACCACATCCCAAAGGTGCTCTATTGGATTGAGCTCTGGTGACTGTGGAGGCCATTTGAGTACAGTGAACTCATTGTCATGTTCAAGAAACCAGTCTGAGATGATTGGCGCTTTATGACATGGTGCGTTATCCTGCTGGAAGTAGCCATCAGAAGATGGAGACACTGTGCTCATAAAGGGATGGACATGGTCAGAACAATATTCAGGTAGGCTGTGGCGTTGACACCATGCTCAATTGGTACTAATGGACCCAAAGAAAATCTCCCCCACACCATTACACCACCACCAGCAGCCTGAACCGCTGATACAAGGCAGGATGGATCCATGCTTTCATGTGCTGATGCCAAATTCTGAGCTGAGCATCCGACTGTAGCAGCAGAAATGGAGACTCATCAGACCAGGCAACGTTTCTCCAATCTTCTATTGTCCAGTTTTGGTGAGCCTGTGTGAATTGTAGCCTCAGTTTCCTGTTCTTAGCTGACAGGAGCGGCACCCGGTGTGGTCTTTTGCTGCTGTAGCCCATCCGCCTCAAGGTTGGACGTGTTGTGTGTTCAGAGATGCTCTTCTGCAGACCTCGGTTGTAACGAGTGCTTATTTGAGTTACTGTTGCCTTTCTATCAGCTGGAACCAGTTTGGCCATTCTCCTCTGACCTCTGGCATCAACAAGGCATTTGCACCCACAGAACTGCCGCTCACTGGATATTTCCTCTCTGTCGGACCATTCTCTGTAAACCCTCGAGATGGTTGTGCGTGAAAATCCCAGTAGATCAGCAGTTTCTGAAATACTCAGAGCAGCCCGTCTGGCACCAACAACCATGCCACGTTCAAAGTCACTTAAATCCCCTTTCTTCCCCATTCTGATGCTCGATTTGACCTGCAGCAGATCGTCTTGACCATGTCTACATGCCTAAATGACTGAGCTGCTGCCATGTGATTGGCTGACACTTTTTATTTGTTCTCTCACATGCCAGAAAAACTATAGAGAGAGATAGAAAACGAACTTTTACACAAGAATAGGCTTTAATTGCAAGAATAGATTGCATTTTACAGGAATGACTTTATAAAATATAACGACAGACTTGTCAAAGCTCACTTCTAAACATTAAAAGCTTCAGATGTAAATATGATGAGACAGAAAATGTAATTTAGCCTGGTCTTATAATAATGTTGAACATACTTTTTTGACGTATTGAATTCTATAGAGACCATGCACTGTAAAAAATGCTGGGATTTTGTTACCCAAATGTTGGGTCAAATATAGACAAATCCAACCATGTGTTTAAATTGAATTAAAATTAACCCAATCTGCAATTGTTGGCGATTCATTCTGCTGTGGCGACCCCTGATAAATCAGGAACTAAGCCAGGGGTGTCCAAACTTGGTCCTGGAGGGCCGGTGTTCTGCAGATTTTACCTGCAACTTGCCTCAACAAACCTGCGCGGATGTTTCTAGAACGTCTATAGAGCTTGATTAGCTGGTTCAGCTGTGTCTGATTGGGGTTGGAACTAAACTTTGCAGGACACCGGACCCCCAGGACCAAGTTTGGACAACCCTGTTCTTGTATATAGTAAGAGCTTGATTAGCTGGTTCTGGTGTGTTTGATTAGGATTGGAGCTAAACTCTCAAGGACACCGGCTCTCCAGGAAAGAGTTTGGACACCCATGGACTATAAGCTGAAGGAAAATGAATGAATGAATTAACCCAATGTTGGGTTTGTCCATATTTGGACAACTCTGCATTGGGTTACAACCACTCAGCATTTTTTAGTGTTTATTATTATATGCATTCAATGTGACATGAATACACCAATCGGCTGCATTCAGGGCGGAGCTTGAAGTTCTCGTTAGCATAAATGTTTGTGATACAGATTCTGTCTCTACAAGGAAATGTGGGCGGAGCTTCATTTTGTGTCTTTGGTGTTGATTGGATGTTTGCAGTCTGGATCACATGTGAGTGACAAGCTGGCTTTGGAACTGTGGGCGGGGCTTGATTTTGTGTTTGTGGAGTTGATTGGATTCTTGTGGTCTGGATCACTTATGAGTGACATCATCTCTTGAACTATGGCATTCAGGGTGGAGCTTAAAGTTAGCGTTAACATAAGTGTGTGTGATACATATTCTGGATGTATAAGGAAATGTGGGCGGGGCTTATTTGTGTGTTGATTGGATGCTTCTGGTCTGGATCACATATGAGTGACAAGTTGACTCCGCCCTCATACCTGTAAACACCAATCAGAAAGGAGATGCCATTTTGGGTCACACTTTTATTAATAAAGCTATTAATATGACTTTTACTTTAATAAACTCCTAATTTTCTGCTTAGTAATAGGATCTTGCAGAATATGTTCTTTGTAAATGTTAATAAACAGGCAATATCTTAATATTAGGCCTGTAATAAGCCATTGTACTGTATAATGTTGAGGATTGGTCAGCTAGAAGATTCAAACGTTTCCTTATTTTGATTCAAGACACATGCATTTAATATAGTTAGTAAACTCTGCAATATCACATTAGAAAGAGAGAATTTGTTTTTGATTTCATGGTGACTTTAAGAGGAATAAATGCTTGGAAGCTTCAGAGAAATATTGCGGTTGTGTTTCGATTAAACACCACAAGGTCAGAACTTACCGACTGTACAGTAAGTCTCGCACGGTGATAGGAAATATCTTACTTCAGCATTTTAAAATGAGGTAATTTATGGAGATGCCTCCAACTTCAGGTGTTTGCCGGCTGGCTGGTGTAGACGTATGCACCAATATTCAATAACTCGATTATGAACAAGGATAATTAAATTATGAATATTGACAATGAACACCAACACAGCATGAAGGTTGCTGGTTTAAGTCCCAGCTGGGTCAGTTGGTGTTTCTGTGTGGAGTTTGCATGTTCTCCCCGTGTTGGTGTGGGTTTCCTCTGGGTGCTCCGGTTTCCCCCACAGCCCAAACACATGCGCTATAGGGGAACTGATTAACTAAATTGGCCGAAGTGTGTGTGTGTGAATGAGTTTGTATGGGTGTTTCCCTGTAATAAATAAATAAAACTTCATTAAAGAGTGAATAATTTGCAGAAAATAATTAAATTCTTGATATAAATAGTGATTTCTTCCTCTATAATTCCTCTTTGATCTTCATAAATGAAGCCGGAGCCACAGGCAGAGATGCATCACTTCTGAACAGAGCGGATGGAAATGTGACATGTTCAACAATTAAATTATGAGCAATGATAATGAACAATATTTATGTTGCGTGCACTTGAAAATGCTGCTCATACAATTTTTAGAGGTTTTTAGGATTATTCAGACTGCTGTATTTGCAGTAGTTGTTCATCACAGCACCAAGATGAAGACTTAATAGTCTATATATATATATATATATATATATATATTTATTTATTTATTTTTTTTTTTTTTTTTGTGTGTGTGTGTGTGTGTGTGTGTGTGTGTGTTTTTAGTGATTTATTTATTTTTTGTTTGTCCCTGTTTATTTGGCATATGTTTTGACCCGTTTTGTTTTGTTTTTTTTTTTTTTGTTTTTTGTTTTTTTTTGCTTTTATTTTTGCTTTTTTGTGTTGTTTTTTGCTTTGTTTTTTTGTTTTGTTTTGCTTTGCTTTTGTTTGTTTTTTTGCTTTTTATTTTTGCTTTTTTGTGTTGTTTTTGCTTTGTTTTTTTGTTTTGTTTTGTTTTTTTGCTTTTTATTTTTGCTTTTTTGTGTTGTTTTTGCTTTGTTTTTTTGTTTTGTTTTGCTTTGCTTTTGTTTTTTTTTGCTTTTATTTTTGCTTTTTTGTGTTGTTTTTGCTTTGTTTTTTTGTTTTGTTTTGTTTTTTTGCTTTTTATTTTTGCTTTTTTGTGTTGTTTTTTGCTTTGTTTTTTTGTTTTGTTTTGTTTTTTTGCTTTTTATTTTTGCTTTTTTGTGTTGTTTTTGCTTTGTTTTTTTGTTTTGTTTTGTTTTTTTTTGCTTTTTATTTTTGCTTTTTTGTGTTGTTTTTTGCTTTGTTTTTTTGTTTTGTTTTGCTTTGCTTTTGTTTGTTTTTTTGCTTTTTATTTTTGCTTTTTTGTGTTGTTTTTGCTTTGTTTTTTTGTTTTGTTTTGTTTTTTTGCTTTTTATTTTTGCTTTTTTGTGTTGTTTTTTGCTTTGTTTTTTTGTTTTGTTTTGTTTTTTTGCTTTTTATTTTTGCTTTTTTGTGTTGTTTTTGCTTTGTTTTTTTGTTTTGTTTTGTTTTTTTGCTTTTTATTTTTGCTTTTTTGTGTTGTTTTTGCTTTGTTTTTTTGTTTTGTTTTGCTTTGCTTTTGTTTTTTTTTTTGCTTTTATTTTTGCTTTTTTGTGTTGTTTTTTGCTTTGTTTTTTTGTTTTGTTTTGTTTTGTTTTTTTGATTTTTATTTTTGCTTTTTTGTGTTGTTTTTGCTTTGTTTTTTTGTTTTGTTTTGCTTTGCTTTTGTTTTTTTTTTTTGCTTTTATTTTTGCTTTTTTGTGTTGTTTTTTGCTTTGTTTTTTTGTTTTGTTTTGTTTTGTTTTTTTGATTTTTATTTTTGCTTTTTTGTGTTGTTTTTTTGCTTTGTGTTTTTTGTTTTGCTTTGTTTTTTGTTTTGTTTTGTTTTGTTTTGTTGCTTTTCTTTGCCTTGCCTTGCCTTGCCTTGCCTTGCCTTGCATATTTCGATTTGCTTTTCTTTTTTTGTGTGTTTTTTTATGTATTTAATAGTTTAATTCTAGTTTTGCTGTCTTGTTTTCTTTGTTTAGCTTTTGTTTTTATACCATTTCTAAAAAAATAAATGAAGAACTAAAACTTTAGTAAACTGTCAAAAAAGTTCTTACTCTAATATTCCTCTCTGTTTATCTCATTTTGTTTAGATGCTGTTGTTTGTGTGTTGTTTTGTTGTTTTTCTTTGGCTTTTATTTCTTTTGTTTAGTTTTGTTTGTTTGTTTGTTTTATATGTTACTTGTTTCTTTTCTTGTCCGTCATGTGAAATTTGATATTTGATTTGACACGATCAAAGACCAGATGACACCATTTCTAAATAAATACATGAAGTCAATTATTTACAGGAAATAAATAATTTTTTGCTATAAATAGCGATTTTTGTCCTCTATAATTCTTCTTTGATCTTCATAAAGGATCCTGGTGTCCGAACAGCGCCGGAGCTACGGCTAGAGATGCATCACTTCTGAACAGAGCGAATGGAAATGTGGCCTGTTATATTTCCCAGACATTATTATTTCATGTTGGCCAGTGTGTGTGTGTGTGTGTGTGTTTGTGTGTGTGGATCTCATTCGCCTCCATTACCTGAAGTCTCAGTGGAGCAAACTAATTTCCCACCTGCCCGCCGTCCCGATCACCTGCATTTAGCTCTGCAATGGAGATTGGAATTATTTCCACATCTCTCATGTTGTGATTTTTCCCCGTTTGTTCTGTTTCTCCGTCGCAGCGACGCGTTTAATAGCCTATAGTGCTGCGCGGCGACCCACAGCTGCTGTTATTAATATCAGAGGGAGCAAAGGACACTGGGTAATTGAGTGTTTGTTGATTATGTGGAGGCTTTTTGCTTATACAAGTTCCCCTCTGCCTCCCTCATGCTTGTATATGTATATATATGTGTGTGTGGGTGCGTGTGTGTGTGTGTTGGTATGTTATTGATGAATGTGTGCATGTTAGTGGTGTGTTTGCGTATGTGTGTGTGTGTGTGTATTAGTTTTAAATGTGTTTGCAGCTGATGAATGTGTGCATGTTAGTGGTGTGTGTTTGTGTGTGTGTGTGTGTGTGTGTATGTGTATGTGTGCATATATGAGTTAGTGGTGTGTATGTGTGTGTGTGTGGGCCCCAGAGAGCCCGACTCGAGCCCTAGTTCCTGTGATACTGCATCATTACTTAGCAGTAAACAGAGAGCACTTGTTTGGATGTCAATAGCAGGTGAGACAGAGTTGTGTGTGTGTGTGTGTGTGTGTGTGTGTGTGTAACAGAGGCCTTTGGAATAGATTTATGAAATGAAGCATTTCTCTTGGCATTATCTCCCTCATCCAGCCACACCTTACATAAATCACCGCCGCGCCGCACACAATGGGACATTTGTTATTAGCCGCTGTCTCAGTCTGGCTCTGTCCTCAAACTCTGCTCACACACACACAAACACTGTCTCATACGCTGGCTTACACTCCGCTAGAAAATAAAAACTGATCATGATGTAAATGTTAAGGACTGTAGCATGTAGAATAATTAAAGTGTTGCAGATATAATGTTTTATTTTTAAAGAGAGGACACTGGGAGACGTGTCAGATAATAGTCAGATGTGTTTGCACTCACAATGTCACACCTTTGTAGTAGTTTTTACATGTTTTGTAGCCCCAGCGGTATCTGTTCTCTGATTGGTGTTTTCTGATGAGTGGATGGAGTTAACCTGTCACTCATCAATCCACTAATAGCAAACAACAACCATCCAGTCAGTTCCTGATTGATAAAATTAAGCCTCAGATCAGTCTCATTCATGAACGAACAGTTCTTTATGTAACATTAGGAGTTGGGTGACAACGGAAGTGAATGTCCAAATGCAGATTATTTACTCAGTCATGCAGGCAATGGTAAAAAAGAGGAACAGGCAGTATCATGAGGAGAATCCTAAAGTTTCATTGTGGTCACAGGCAAAAAGGTCAGTGCAGGCGGCAAACAGTATAAACAAGAAACAAGGCAAGGATCCAGAAACAAGGCAGGGCTAGACAATAGCATACTTTGAACTGTGACAGCAAGCAATCAACAAGACTCAGCAATGTGTGTGTGAGAGTTGAATATATAGTCCATGTAATCAGTCTATGATTTGTTACCAGCTGTGTGCGTGCGTGTGTGTGTGTGTAGTAAGTAAAAGAACTTGAACTGGTGTGTGTGTGTGAGAGGTGCATTATGGGATTTGAAGTCCTGTTCCATGACAGATTTGTAGTTCTCCAAAACCAATCCAAACCACATTAAACCTAACCAAACCAAAACAGTCCAATTCCATCCAATACAAACCACATCAAACCAGTCCAAACAACATCAAACCAATCCAATCCAATACAAACCAAACCCAACCAAAGCTTTGTTATGGTCGCAGGTCGAGGTCAGTGCAGGCGGCAAACAGTATAAACAAGAAACAAGGCAAGGATCCAGAAACAAGGCGAGGCTAGACAATAGAATACTTTGAACTGTTACAGCAAGCAATCAACAACAAGACTCAGCAGTGTGTGTGTGAGAGTTGAATATATAGTCCATATACTCAGTCTATGATTCATTTCCAGCTGTGTGTGTGTGTGCGTGCGTGCGTGAAACCAGCGAGCGAACTCGAACTGGTGTGTGTGTGAGGTGCATTATGGGATTTGAAGTCCAGTTCCATGACAGATTTGTAGTTCTCCCGTGATTTGCAACTGCTACATCGCTGGTGATTGTGATACTTTGTGAATGTGATGAACTAATTCATTGTAAAGTGCTGATGATTAAATGGATTTTTTCATTTACCAGCTAGACATCGGTCACACAGTGCTCCGGTTTCCCCCACAAGTTCAAAGACATGCGGTACAGGTGAAATGGATAAGCTAAATTGTCCCTAGTGAATGGGTGTGAATGATGTTTCCCAGTTATGGGTTGCATCTGCTGCGTAAAACATATGCTGAATAAGTTGGTGGTTCATTCCGTTGTGGCGACCCCAGATTAATAAAGCGACTAAGCCAAAAAAAATGAATGAATGAACATCGGTCACACCTTCCTCCGGATGCTCCGGTGTCCCCCACAGTCCAAAGGCATGCAGTACAGGTGAATTGGATAAGCTAAATTGGCTGTAGTGTATGTGTGTGAATGCAAGAGTGTATGGGTGTTTCCCAGTGCTGGGTTGTGTGTATGTGTGCGTGTTTGTTTGAGATGCCGGATTTTGAACATGTAATGATGAAGATATTTGACCTTGGTTTGTTCAGATGAGGTCAGTGTTCAGACAGGGTGTGTGTGTTTGTCTGTGTGTATACATGTACAGCACTGGTGTGTGTGTCTAGAGGAAACAGGCTCTGTGCCACCCTGCCAACTGCTGCCCTACGGGCGAACTGTGTGTAAGTGTGCCTGTGTGTGCCTGCGTGCGTGTGAGTGTGTGTGTGTGTGTGTGTGTGTCGCGGAAGTGTATCTCTGCCAGCGTCAGTGTCCTTCAACTTTGGCATCTGTCTTTAGCTTCCCTACTGTACGACTGCTGTGTGTGTGTGTGTGTGTGTGTGTGTGTGTGTGTGTGTGTGTGTGTGTGTGTGGTGTGTGGTGTGTGGTGTGTGGTGTGTGGTGTGTGTGTGTGTGACCCCGAACACACAAAACAAAGAGAAAGGACAAATATAAATATAGCCATATGCTTTACATTACACTGTAGGGTTTCCCAGCCAGAGTTAGTAAAGAATGGCTCTTTAATATGAATCTTGAATATGTTAAATAAGCAGAAGGACAGCTAAATATGAATGAATGAAAAACAGAGTTTGTTATATGTGAGAAGTTCATCTAAATTTTTAAAGATTTTTTGACTTTTATAATGCTGTATAATCAATTACTAACCAGCACTGTGAAAATTCAAACAAAACCAATTCAATCCAAACCAAACAAAAACAAGTCCAAACCAAACCAGTCCAATATAAACCAAACCAGTCCAAACCAAATCAAACCATACCAATAAAATAAAATTCAATCCAATCCAGACCAGTTCAATCCACTTCAATCCAAACCAAGCCAAACCAAACCAAACCAATCCAAACCAAACAAAAACAAGTCCAAACCAGTCCAATCCAAACCAAACCAGTCCAAACCAAATCAAACCAAACCAATACAATAAAATTCAAATCAATCCAATCCAAACCAGTCCAATCCAGTCCAGTCCAATCCAATTCAAACCAATCCAAACCAATCCAAGCCAACCCAAGCCAATTCAAACTAATCCAATCCAGTCTAATCTAAACCAAACCAATCAAACCAAATCCAATTCAATCCAAAAACCAAACCTAAACAAACGAAACCAAGCAAAACCAAACCAAACCAATCCAATCCAATCCAAAAACCAAACCAATCCAAACCTAAACAAACCAATCCAAGCAAAACCAAACCAAACCAAACCAATCCAATCCAATCCAATCCAAAAACCAAACCAATCCAAACCTAAACAAACCAAACCAATCCAATCCAATCCAAACGAGTCCAAAACAAAACAAATCAATACAACACAACACACAACACAACCCAAATCAAGCACAACTCAGCTCAGCTGAACTTATTAGTTTTTACAAATTTAAGTGGATTGAACACAAACAATTAAGTCCCCCCCCAAAAAAAAACCCCTCAAGAACTGTGTTTTAGCTCATTTTAAATAAGTAGTTTGAACAAACAGAAAACTTAATTTTTGATTGAGTGTGGGTGACAGTGTTCGTGTGAGTTTGTGTTTGTCTGCGCACGTGTGTGTGTGTGTGTGTGTGTGTGTGTGTGTGTGTGTGTCAGTGTCCGCAGCAGTGGTCAGTGTGCTGTGAATTTCAGCGGTGATGAATGGCCGATGAGCTCCGTGTCACTGGGGATCTTCCCCTCGGTGTGTGTGTGTGTGTGTGTGTGTGTGTGTGTGTGTATCCGTTTAGAGGATCACGGTGGTCCAAATCTGACAGAAAAAACTCCTTCAAAAACACCAGCATTAGCATCTTACAGTGCACTTATTGAGGAATAATGTCCTGTACATATACAGTTGAGGGCAAAATTATTTGTTAACTTTTGTTTTTTCAAATATTTCCCAAATTATGTTGAACAGATTCAGGAATTTTTCACAGTATTTCCTCTAATATTTTTTCTTCAGGAGAAAGTCTGATTTTTTTTTATTTTGGCTAGAATAAAATTTTAATTCTTTTAAAGCCATTTTAAGGTCAATATTATTAGCCCCTTCAGCAATATTAGTGTTGATTGTCTCCAGAACAAACCACTGTTATACAATGACTTGCCTAATTACCCTAAATTTACCCTAATTAGCCTAGTTACGCCTTTAAATGTGACTTTAAGCTGAATACTAGTGTCTAGAAGAATATCTAGTCTAATATTATTTACTGTCATCATGGTGAAGAGAAAATAAATCTGCAAGCGCCTCATACAGTACATTCACAAACACATACAGTGGTTTTATTAAAGGAGTTAAACATTAATGTTATCCAGAGTCATGATAGTGACGTGTGGTGACAGTAAACAGAGCAGCTTTAATGATTAGGATAGATGTTTAAAACAGGGCTGTAAATCTAGTGTTTCAGGGTTTGTAAAGTGCTCAGATTTTGCATCAAGTGCTTGAAACTGCTTGCTAATGCTGCTGTGTTTCTCTCATAATAATGTATATTTTATATGTAAAGATTCAGTTTGTAAATGCATCTGGGAAGTTCTTGAAAAGTGCTTAAAGGTGTAAGATCGCTGTTAAAACCACTTTCTGAGTCTGAAATGGGAGCGCTAGTGATTGTTTAATGAAGTTGTCAGTAAGTCTCGGCTTATTTGGAGTGTTTCTGACACACTTCAGTGTCTCTACTTCAGGGCTGCTCAACCCTGTTCCTGGAGGTCTGCCTTCCTGCAGAGTTCAGCTCCAACCCTGATCAAACACAACTGAACCGACTAAGTAGGATCAGTCATTAAAGACAGGTGTGTTTGATCAAGGTTGCAGCTCAACTCTGCAGGAATGGAGATCTCCAGCAACAGGGTTGAGCAGCCCTGATCTACTTCATCATTTCATCTTCATTTCATCCTTTGTCTTGAGGATTTGTTCTATGTACTAGCAATTACAAAATTGGGTTCTGTGTTTATTGTACACTCACTGGCCACTTTATTAGGTACACCTGACCAACTACTCATTAACGCAAATGTCTAATCAGCCAATCACAAAGCGAGCATCAGAAAGGGGAAGAAAGGGGATTTAAGTGACTTTGAACATGGCATGGTTGTTGGTGCCAGACGGGCTGCTCTGAGTATTTCAGAAACTGCTGATCTCATGGAATTTTCACGCACAACCAGTCAGCGGCAGTTGTGTGGGCGCAAATGGATGTGCAGCCGACAAATCTGCAGCAACTGTGTGATGCTATCATGTCAATATGGAGCAAAATCTCTGAGGAATATTTCCAGGAGCTTGTTGTATCTCTGCCATGAAGGATTAAAGCAGTTCTGATGGCAAAAGGGGGTCCAACCTGGTACTAGTGAGGTGTACCTAATAAAGTGGCCAGTGAGTGTAAATATAGGTGTGTGTTTACTGACCCCACTGATAGTGGACTTGTCTTGAGGATTTGTTTGATTTACTAGCTATTACAAAAAAGTGTTAATATACCGATGTGCACCATTCAGAAATACATGAATATATTGTGTACATGTTTGTTAATTATTATTGAATATATATTATTGTAAAATCATAATGTTTATTGATTTATTTTAAACTATTTTAACTAATTTGTCCTATTTCTGTTTCTCTTTTTCTCTTGCCATCTTTATTTGCTGCACCTCTCCTCTTCTCTTCATCATCATACAGGTAAGACCTTTTATGGCTCTTTTTGTCTGCACAAGTTCATCTAAAAGTTATGAATATGATTTATATACAGTTGAAGATATACTTCATATATCTATACAGTTGAAGTCAGAATAATTCACCCTCCTGTGAATGTTTTAATCAAATATTTCCCAAATGATGTTGAACAGATTCAGGAAATTCTCACAGTATTTCCTCTAATATTTGTTCTTCTGGAGAAAGTCTGATTAGTTTTATTTGGGCTAGAATAAAAGCAGTTTTTAATGTTTTAAGCCCATGTTAAGGTCAATATTATTAGCCCCCTTCAGCAATATTAGTGTTGGATTGTCTCCAGAACAAACCACTGTTATACAATGACTTGCCTAATTACCCTAACTTTACCCTAATTACCCTAGTGAAGCCTTTAAATGTGACTTTAAGCTGAATACTAGTGTCCTGAAGAATATCTAGTCTAATATTATGTAGGGCTAATAATTCTGGAGTGTGAGTAATTCTGACTTCAACTGTGTGATATTGATAATGTATACTTGATTGTAGTTTTTCGAGTAGTGCTACATCTTACACCAGGGTGCAAACACCATCTGGCATGTTTCGATCTGAACACACACACACACACACACACACACACACAGCAGATTTGTGAAAGTGCTCTTTTAACTCTGTTGGCTGAGAATCAGACGGAGAGTTTGTGTGTTTTCCATCTGCTGGAAACCAGACGTCTGAAAGCGGCTCTTCTGTCAATATACAGGATCCTGCAGCGTACACTGCATCTCTGCTTTAATACACTCTTCTGCTTCATGTACTGGTGTGTGTGTGTGTCCGACTAGACTGTAGTTGATTGAGCTCATAACAGAGGGTTAGTAAGAGTTTCAGTTTTGTTTAAAAGAGAAACCCCATACTCATTAAACAGTGTGGGCTCAACAGGTTAAATATAAACTATGAAGAAATATAATAAATTAAATATAACCCATGTTTGGCACTGTATTAAAGATAATCTGCTCAAAGATAGTGAATATTAAATACATTAGAAGCCTGACAGTCAATTATCAACATCAAATCATCATATTTCGGCGTTCTGTACACACAATATGATAATTATAAAAAACATGTATTTAGAATGTAAAATTGATTATTTATTATATATTTATTATATATATATATATATATATATATATATATATATATATATATATATATATATATATATATAAGTGTGTTAGACGTGCCCTTGTGGAGTCTGGTTTGAGGACAGACTCTTTAAACTAAAACAGAAAATTGTGGAAAATGTCAACTTTGTTATTACTAATTGTTAACAATCTAAAAGAAAAGTAAAAGCAAAAGTGTGTATATATTCAATCCAATATATATACATACACGCTACGGACTGCCTCAGCTCTGCTTACGTGTGCATGTGAAAGAGGTGTCAGTCTCCCACCGGGTTCTCCACATCCATCACGATCTGTATCATTTCGTGTGTGCGCTGCTTTATTTAGTAGCGCATAGTAATGATGTTTATATCGCAGAACTAGTACAGTTGAGATAAAGTGCAGAGGATCCAAATATTGCGAATAGACACACCGCAGACAACACGTGCAGGCCGTAGTTTCTGTCTGCATCACAACATGCTGTTTTGGCCATGATGTTACGGTTATAAAAATCTTTTGACCGAAAATCGAAAATGCACTTTCGGGCCGTTTTCGGACGAATATCTAGTCTAATATTATTTACTGTCATCATGACAAAGAGAAAATAAATCAGTTATTAGAGATGAATTATTAAAACTATTATGATTAGAGATGTGTTAAAAAAAAATCTGCTCTACGTTAAACAGAAATTGGGGGAAAAAATAAATAGGGGGGCTAATATTTCTGACTTCAACTGTATATGTATGTGTATATATATATATGTATATATAAAATAAAGGACTTCCATTGTTTACATCGAACCCTCTATAGCGCCCCTTGTGGTATAGTTTTGAATCTGCAGAGTATATTTGTAGAGCACTATTCTGGCAAATACAGTGAGATGACAGCACTTTCGGACTCTGTAACAGATAAAAGGCATATGTTTTTTCTGTAATACTTCATTTGATTTAGTTTGTATGACTGAACTGAGGCCAGAGTATGAACACATGGACGGCATTAAATGTGACACCCTGATATACACCGCGCTGCATGCTCATATAAATAACAGGTATTAATATTATTCTCCATCTTTTGGATCTTTTCCACAGTGGATGCTGAGATTCTCAGTTCATTCTCATCCATCTTGAAGGAAGCTCTGCATTGTTCTCTACTTTCAGAGATTTCACATCACTCCAGAAGAGTTTTAGCATGTTTGTCAGACTGTATAAACATCATTTCATTTCTCTTGTGCTCCAGAAGTTAGAGGTTTTTAGACTGCTGTGTTTGTTTGTTTACAGTGTGTGTTACAGTTGTTATCAGTTGACTGTGGTTAGTATAACAGTATGCTGAAGCATTCATTAACAGGGAGTAGAAAATACTATAATATATACTACATTATACTACACTTCACTATTATATGTTTCAAAACAATGGAGGACCTAATTATAAATGACTCTAGTATATTTTAAGTGTTTCTTATAGTCAGAACTTTGTCTTTGTGGATTTGACAGTGATTTTCTAGCGGGTTTATATCAGGGCTCTGGGGCTGCCACTTCATGATTTCAGCTTGTTTAGCAGAAGAAGCTTCTTTAACAGAGACAGACCAGAGAGAGAGAGAGAGATGACCAGCAGAACAGTAGAGGAAGACAACTGAGCGGACAGAGGCTAATGAGGCTGACACACACACACACATCACACACTTTCTCGCGCACACACAATGCACCTGTGCAAAATCTTATGCTGACACACAGATACACTGACACACACACACACAAAGCACAGATGGACATGCTGACACACAGCCACACACTGAAACACTTACACACTTTCTTACGCACATGCACATAATGAACAAATTTATGCTAACGTACACACTCATGTAGAGACACACACACACTCGCACATACATCTAACACACACATTGCACAGATTCACAAACTCACACTAAAACACACACACACACACACACCAAACACACTCACACATACATCTAACACACACACAAATCGCAGATCTACAAAATCACACTAACACACCCACTTACCACACACATTCGCACACACACGCACGCTGACACACACGCACATACTTACACACACAGACACACACATACACATTCTGACACACACTCTAACACACACACTTACCACACACATGCGCACACACACTCATAATGATACACACAAATACACACACACACGCACACTGACTGACACAATGCACAAATACACACACACACACACGCACATACATACACACACATACTTACACACACACGCACACACTCACACATACATCTAACACACACACAATGCACAGATTCACAAACTCACACTAAAACACACACACCAAACACACTCACACATACATCTAACACACACCCACATACACATACACAAATCACAGATCTTCAAAATCACGCTAACACACACACACTTACCACACACATGTGCGCACACACTCATAATGACACGCATACACACACAGACTGACACAATGCACAAATACACACACACACACACACACATACAGACTGACATGATGCACACACACACACACACTGACACAAACACAAACACACATATGCATATGCTCACACACCTGGCCTGCATGGTTACCATGGTTACCACACCGACACACATGCACATACTTACACACACACACACACGCACGCACAGTGACACACACACTCACACACACAGACATACACATACTGACACACACTCTAACACACACACACTTACCAAACACATGCGCACACACACTCACAATGATACATACACACACACACACACACAAACAAACACATACTGACACACACTCTAACATACACACACACACACACACACAGACATACACATACTGACACACACTCTAACACACACATACCACACACATGCGCACACACACTCACAATGATACACACACACACACAAACAAACACACGCATACACATACTGACACACACTCTAACATACACACACAAACACACACACACACACTTACCACACACATGCGCACGCACATACTTACAGACACACACATACACATTCTGACACACACTCTAACACACACACTTACCACACACATGCGCACACACACTCACAATGACACACACACACACACACACACACACACAATGCACATATGCACACACACATGCACGCTGACACACACGCACATACTGACACACACTCTAACACACACATTCTAACACACACTGACACAAACACACACTGCCACACACACACACACACTGGTGCATATGCTCCCACACCTGGCCTGCGTGGTTACCTGTTTACAAATGAGCAGCGGTTTTGTGCTTGGTTCAGCAGCAGTAGCGGCGGCGTCCCTGGTGTCATCATTAGGGTTTGAGAGTTCATGTTTGGTTATTATTCCCGTCTCTGGTGTTTTGTCCCTCTTGTTTTGTACACATAATCACGGCCTTTCCCCTTCTCGCAGACACCTTTTCTGCTAAATTATGCACTCTGGGCCACATTTCTCCAACACGCCATTTGCATGCTTTATTTGGAGGAATGCCACGCGTGTGTGTGTGCATGAGCGAATGAGAGGATGCGTGCATATACGTGTGTGTGTGTGCGTGTGTGCATGAGCGAATGAGAGGATGCGTGCATATACGTGTGTGTGTGTGTGTGTGTGTGTAATTACCAGAGATTTAGAGACGCACAGAAACAACAGCTCCGCTCTGAAGCACACACTTACTGCCTACGTAGACAACAGTACGATCATGAGGGGACGAAGCTGAACAACTCCATCAGCACACCACACTGGAGATACATCATTCGAGTTTTGTTGTGTGTTTACCTTTTGTAGATCATCTAATATGCACAATATGCTTTTATTAGTTCAGCTTGTGTTTAAATATTAGTACAAAATTAAGTTGATTTGATATATACAGTGTTTAGAATGTAAACATATATTTAATGTAGTTTTTAACCAGTTTTTGCTGACTTTCAGGAATCATTTTTACTTAATATACTGTATACTTCATGCAAAACAAGTTATTGAAAGTCCAGCTTTAGTCATTTTCATAAATATGTGTGTATGTATCTATTTTCTAACAAAATCAAGCTGTAAGTAGGGAAATATATGAATAATAAATAAATAAATAAAAATAAAAAAGTGAAAACATTAAAGATAAATAAGGAGGTAAATGAATAAGCAGGTAAATCAAATAATGAATACTTTGGTAAATAAATAAATATGTAAATAAATAAATAAATAGGTAAATAAATAAATATGTAAATAAATAAATAGGTAAATAAATATGTAAATAAATAAATAGGTAAATAAATAAATAAATAGGTAAATAAATAAATAGGTAAATAAATAGGTCAATAAATAAATAGGTAAATAAATAGGTCAATAAATAAATAAACAAATAAATAAACAAACAAATAGGTAAATATATAAATAGGTAAATAAAAAAATAGGTAAATAAATAAATATGTAAATAAAAAAATTAAAAAAAATAAATAGGTAAACAAAATAAATAAATAAATAGGTAAATAAATAAAAAAATTAAAAATAAATAAATAGGTAAATAAATAAATAGGTAAATATATAAATAGGTAAGTAAATAAATAGGTAAATTAATAAATAGGTAAATATATAAATAAATAAATAGGTAATAAAATAAATAAATAAATAGGTAAATAAATAAATGTGTTATTAAAATTCAAATAAATGAATAAAAAATAAATAAGTCAATAAAATAAATAAATAAATCGGTTAATAAATAAATAGGTTACTAAAATTAAATAAATTAAATAATACATAGGTTAATTAAATAAATAAAAAAATAAACGAATAAATAAATAGGTTCATAAAATAAACAAATAAATAAATAAATATGTTAAAACAAAAATAAAATAAATAAATAAGTCAATAAAATAAAAAATAAATAAATAAATGAATACATAGGTAAATACAAAAATTATAGTTAAATAAATAAATGAATAAGTTAATAAAATAAATAGATAAAAAAATAAATAAATGAATGAATGAATGAATAAATATATAAATAAAAATTGCACCAGTAATACTTTTGTATGCATTTTTTATTTTATCAGCATCTCTTTTTCATTTTATAAGAATTAATAAAAAAAAAAATAATAATAATAATAATAATTATTATTATTATTATTATTATTATTATTATTATTATTATTATTATTATTATTATTATTATTATTATTATTATATATATTTTTGTTAATTAATAACAAAAAAGGTTCTAGTGATCTTGAAATGTTTTGTTTGGGCATTCACTTTTTGGCACAAATTAAACAAATAAATAATAAGTAGGTAAATAAATAAGTTGGTGAATGAATGAATGAATGAATGCAATCAACCAACCAACCAATCAATCTAATCAAATCAAAGCATTTTCTGTGTAGTCAGTAATATTGGTGTATTCTGCATGAAACAATTAGTAGGTAAATAAATAAATTAATTAATGAATGAATGAATTAATTAAATCAATAAATAAACAAGTAGGTAATCAATCAAATCCAATCAAATAACTATCTTTGTGGTCAGTGATATTGGTGTATTCTGCATTAAACACACACACACATACACACACTCACACACACACTCACACACACTCTTTCTCTGCAGATCAGCTGTAAATCCTCCTCCGGCTCGTACAGTCGCAAATAAGACCCAAATTATGCAAATGAGATCATCTCCTCACGCCGAGAATTAAGACAGAGAGCAAATCAGATTGAATTCTAAACTGTTGAACTCTGCTGCGCTAAACGGAGATCCAATTAGTTCAAATGCAAATTCCAGCTAATTGGTTTTTCATTTCATTCGGCGCGTTTGCGAGCAACACTCAACGCCGTTATTTGCATATCCACCTAATTCTCTGACACCAACTTTTAATCTTTAATCTCTTCCTTTCCAAAGGCTAAATGAAAACAAAACACGCGGATTCATTTGAGCTTCTGGTGAAACTGCAGAGGATTTCAGTGATGCTGCACTTCTGCTGTTTATGATTGGTGCAGTTTCTTTGTTTGGGTGACGATGAGACGACACATTTTAGTGTCTACATGATATTAAATGTAGTGATTTTAATAACATAGGAAGCTTATTGCACGCAAGTAAAGTGTCTATTGTTTTAAATAAATCAAATGTCAAAATATGAGGTAAATACTGCTCAGACCGCCATGGAAGAGTATTTAGGGGTCAAATTGCCAGTCTTTTAATGTGTAATTAAACTATTATGGTTGTAAATATGCAAGACTCAATTCTTGTTCAATTTAGGTGTTATTAGACTGATATTAGTGACTTTGTTGATGTAATTTTCCCTGAGAATTTAATTAAATTACCTAAAAATTGCATAAAATATTAAATTAAACATAAATTTAAATGAATAATAAAAGAAAATAACAAATATTCGAGCAAGCAAAATAATATTACTACTACTACTAATAATAATAAAAATAATAATAATAAGCATTGTTACCTTTATTATTATTATTATTATTATTATTATTATTATTATTATTATTATTATTATTATTATTATTATTACACTTAGTATTAATATTACATTTATTCACTCTCCAAGATTTCTTTCTATTCATTCAATGAATTAAAATTAAATATATTTGGAAAATAAATAAATAAATAAATAAATGAATGAATAATTAAATGAATAAATGATTAAATAAATAAATAAATAAATAAATAAATAAATAAATAAATAAATAAATAAATAAATAAATAAATAAATAAATATTAAACAGTGGCTGCCTTGATGTAATTTTCCCTCAAAATTAAATTAAATTAAATTAATTAAATTCAATTTAATTCACTTCACTTCGATTTACCAAAAACCACATAAAACGTTAAATTAAACATAAATTAAATATAAAATAATCAATAATAAAATAAGAATTATATTTATAATAATAATAATAATAAAGGTAACAATGCTTATTATTATTATTATTATTATTATTATTATTATTATTATTATTATTATTATTATTACCTTTATTACTATTACATTTATTCACTCTCTAATGTGTTTAGATTTTTACAATTAAATAAAATGAAATACATTTGAAAATAAATAAATAAATAAATAAAATTAAATAATTTTAATAATGAAATAAATGACCAAAAAATACATAAAATTTTACATTAATTATAAAATAAATGAATAATAAAATAAAATAATAATTAATGTAATAAGCACAAATAATAATTTTAATAATAATATTATTAATAATACTAAGAACAAGAGAACAAGTAGAAGAAAAAACAATAATTATATTATTATTATTATTATTATTATTATTATTACATTTATTCACTCTACAAGATTTTCTGTCTATTCATTCAATAAAGTTAAATCAAATATAAATTAGAAAATAAATAAATAAATAAATAAGCACAGAGGAGACCTAATGTACTGGATGCGTTTGGACGCCTGAAAACCCTTTTCATCCTTGACCCATACACAGATTGCCGGGACTTGAAGGGGAAAACAAACTTGTCAACTTGAGGTTAATGGTCTCGGCGTGCGTCCGCAGCCACTGAAGATTTATGTCTGGAATTAGTCAAATGTGATCAAATAGGAGGCCAGTTAATCTTGCAGCCCGTGTCTGCGTCAGGCTTTATCTGCAGGCGTAATTAAAGACAACTGTTGGTCTGAAGGCCCCGGCGCGGCGATACTGAGGGCCCGACTGCGTGATGAATGCTTACTTCATGACACACACAGATTCTTTCAAACAGGTACACACGTAAAGCGCTCGCTGTCGGCCGGCCCTTTTGACTGATTGGATGCATAGCGTGCTTTGAAAACTAATATTAGCTCATTTGTTAAACTTGACTTGCTAAAACGGCCCCGATCAGTCATGCTATACGTGTGTCGAAGAGTCGTGAGAGCTAATACGGTTTATATCTGCCATAGCTGATTATTTTTAGCTTTTTGTGTGCATAAAGTTTTGTTAAGCAGAAAATGTGCAGAGCTGGTGCTCCTCCAGTAACATGGTTGAGAAACATTGAGTTTCATGATTGCTATGATTGGTAGGCGGTGTATATGAATGGGAGTCAATGGCAGCCATATGAAAGGTACATGGGAAAATTATGGAAATTGGTGCATTTAAAGAGGGTGTTATGAACATTGTTCTGATCAAATCTGCAGTCTCTAGAATGAACTCTCTAGCGCCACCACCAGTTCAAAAATTTGGGCCAATTTGACTGATTGGATGCACTTTGAAAACAGACATTAGCTCATTTATTAATCTTGACTTGTTAAACTGGCCCTGATCACTCATTTTTAGCCTTGTTTGTGTGTATAAAGTTTTGTTTTGATGCATTATGAATATTTCCTCTGAAAGGTGAAGAGGGTTGGTTATACGATTGTTATGAACGGGAGTCAATGGCAGCCCTGTGAAGGGTAAATGGGAAAATAATGAAAATTAGTGCATTTAAAGAGATTGTTAAAAACATTAGTCTGACCAAGTTTGCAGTTTCTAGAATGAACTCTCTAGCGCCACCACAAGTTCAAATATTTGGGCCATTTGACTGATTGGATGCGCTTTGTAAACTGATTTTAGCTCATTTGTTAATCTTGACTTGCTAAAACGGTCCTGATCAATCATTTTTAGCCTTGTTTGTGTGTATAAAGTTTCGTTGGGTTTTGTTTTGATGCACTTTGAATATTTCTTCTGAGAGGTGAAGAGTGTTAGCTATATGATTGCTATGATTAGTAGGAGACATATTTGAATGGAAGTCAATGGCAGCCCTTTAAAAGTTACATGGGATAATTATGAACATTGGTGCATTTAAAGAGGGTGTTTTGAACATCATTCTGACCAGATTTGCAGTCTCTAGAACAAACTTCCTTAGTGCTACCGCCATTTCAAACATTTTGTGTGGGATTGGTATTTGAATGGAAGTCAATGGCAGCCCTGTGAAAGGTACATGGGAAAATTCTGAAAATTGGTGCATTTAAAGAGACATTTATGAACAATAATCTGACCAAATCTTCAGTTTCTAGTACTAACTCTGTTGTTGCACCACAAGTTCAAATATTTGGGTCATTTGACTGATTAGATGAGCTTTGAAAACTGATTTTAGCTCATTTGTTAATCTTGACAATTCATTCTAAAAGGTGAAGAGTGTTAGTTATATGATTGCTATGATTAGTAGGTGGTGTATATAAATGGGAGTCAAGGGCAGCCCTGTGAAAGGTACATGGGAAAATTATGAAAACTGGTGCATTTAAAGACACAGCGAAGAGCATTATTCTGGCCAAATCTGCAGTCTCTAGAATGTACTCTCTGGTGCCACATCCCTTTTCTGATTGGTGTTTAGCAAGCCACAAGCATCCAATCAATTCCACGAGAACAGAATTAAGCCCCGCCCACATCTGTGTTCTTCACAGATGTAAGAGTAGCAGAAGTTGAGTTTGATGCTGACTTTAATAGCAGGTGTAAAGCAGACAGGTCCAGATGTGTGTGTGTGTGTGTGTGTGTGTGTGTGTGATGAGCTCCAAAGGGACGCTCTGTGTATGTGTCTTTATCCGGCTCTCGCTGATGTGCCTCGGGTCGCGTGTGTGTGTTGTGTGTTTTGTGTGTTGACATGCAGGCTGACACCATGCTAACACAGACGATAAGTGTTGAGGATGCCCAACTGTGACTCCATGTGTGTGCCTGTGAGTGTGTGTGTGTTTGTTTAGAGACGCCCACGGTGTTGTGTGTGAAATATGGCTGATAGATGCGCAATTGCTTTATCTCCACTTGACAGCTTAATCTGTGAACCAGCTCTGCCTGCTGGCGAAAACACACACACACGCACACACACACACACACGCATCTTTATGGGGACTTCCCATAGACCTAATGATTTATATACTGTACAGACTGTATGTTCTCTCCCCATACCCCTGAACCCAACCCTCACAGGAAACAATCTGCATTTTTACATTTTTAAAATACTTAATACTGTCTGATTTATGAGCCATTTTCCTCATGGAGGCCAAAAAATCTGAATTTACTGGTATTTCTACACTTGTGGGGACATTTTGTGCCTCATAAGGAATACGAGGTATACACACAAACACATGAAATGCGTGCATGTTGTATGTTTAACCCTTATAACCCATTTGGGCCTATTTTGACTTTTGAAAGAGATGAATAAATAAAAGCTGTTTATTATAAGGCATTGATGCTTTGCAAATATGTCAAGAGCCTCAAAATGTGCTTCATAAATAAACATATAAACAATTCATTGTGTAAGTCCTTTGGATAATGTCATGTCAACGGATGAGCTCATTAAAATCAGGCTGTTATGATAGTTTGATTATAACATATAAATTATACTCTAGATCAGTGTTTCTCAACCATGTTCCTGAAGGACCATCAGCACTGCTTGTTTTGGATGTCTCCTTTGTCTGCCACACCCGTTACAGATCCTTCAGTCTGTGCGAATGAGATGATGATCTGAATCAGGTGTGTTTGGACACATGAGCTGCATGCATAATCCCATACTATATAGTCCGCTAAAAACAGTATGCGAGACGAATAGTATGTCCCAATTTATAGAATTTGAAAAACAGTTTGTGAGAAGTATCTGGATGACCTATTACTTCCGGCGAGATTCACATCAGAAGATCTCAAGATCTCATGATGCACTGCGAGAGTATTCATGAATGGGAGTGAGGTAGTTGCTAGATCCGATACGGTTTTGGCCGGAAGATAACGAGAAATATTTATATTATTCATTAAATTTCCCATTTATAGTATTTTATTAACGTCTATGCCCACATCAACCCTAAACCCAACCATCACAGTAATGTAAAAACAGTAGTCGTACAGAGTATTATTTATGTTGTTTATTAAATTAACCAATTAATTGTATTTTATTTATACCTACCCCTACTCCAAGCCTATACCCAACCGTCTGTACTGTAAAAATATTAATTATTGTTATACAGTGTTACAAAATTGAAGCTATATTGATGTGCTTATACGCAACTGTATCATATCTAGACTTTACCTGGGAGTAAAGCGACGCAACTAACGTGGTTCTAGGACATGTGAAGATGACAAAATGGCGGATGTAGTATGTCCGAGTTCCATTCATCCTACTCACATTCATACTGTATAGAACACACATTTCTAATGGCCGCGTAGTACATTTAAATTCAAATGCAGTACCTACTGAGTAGTAGGTGATTTCTGGCGCAGCCGCGAAAAATGTGCAAAGCTGGTGGTTCCCCAGGAACATGGTTGAGAAACACTATTATAGACTATATAGATCTGGCTATGGTGTGAACGCAGGACAAATGATGTTAATCAGTTAATTATTCATTCGTTCATTCATTTTCTTTCTGGCTTGGTCCCTTTATTAATCAGGGGTCGCCACAGCAGAGTGAATTATTCCAGCATATTTTTTATGCAGGGAATGCCCTTCCAGCCGCAACCCAGTACTGGGAAACATGTGTTTGGACTGTGGGGGAAACCGGAGCACCCGGAGGAAACCCACACCAACACGGGGAAAACATGCAAACTCCACACAGAAACACCAACTGACCCAGCCGGGACTCAAACCAGCAACCTTCTTGCCACCGTGTCACCCAAAAATTAAACCGCACCCCTAATCAATATTCCGTTTCAATTGGAAATAATAATGATAATATTATTCATTAACTTTCGATTCAGACCGACTTTAATAAGCATTTTTTAACGTTACAGAAGCTTTCAGCAGTGTAACCCTCACATGTTTTTAATTTTCAAGTCAAAGAAGCTCCAGTTTTTTAATGTTTCTTTACAAGCTGTTCACACATTGGCAATATAAAGTCAGTAATGCCTGAAAAGTCTGACATGCAGCCTCTAAATGCAGACGTTGGGTTGTTTTAGTTTGATATCTGGACTGCTGGCTGGCGGTGACGCGTACTGTTGGCAGCAGCTCTGAACGAGGCAATTAAAATAATTAAAAGCGCTGGGCTTTCAGACTCACTGCAGGACCGCCTGCTTCCTAACACACACCAGAGCTGGCTTTCATTTACATTTGCTGGCTAAATACTCATGCAGATGCATGTTGCTGGTTAGTGCTGCAAGAGGCATATCCCTTCAGTTCAAGTCAGCTATTCATATATTTGTGAGTATATATACACTCACTGGCCACTTTATTAGGTACACCTTACTAGTACCGGGTCGGACCCCCTTTGCCTTTAGAACTGCCTTAATCCTTTATGACAGTGATTCAACAAGCTACTGGAAATGTTCCTCAGAGATTTTGCTCCATATTGATATGATAGCATCACACAGTTGCTGCAGATTTGTCGGCTGCACATCCATGATGCCAATCTCCCGTTCCACCACATCCCAATAGATTGAGCTCTGGTGACTGTGGTGGCCATTTGAGTACAGTGAACTCATCGTCATGTTCAAGAAACCAGTCTGAGATGATTGGGGCTTTATGAAATGGTGCGTTATCCTGCTGGAAGTAGCCATCAGAAGACGCTTTAATGCGGTGAAGTTCAGTCGATTCATCAGTGGAGCTCGTATATCAGCTCATAAACAGACCAGCTGGTCTCTGTGGCTTTAAAACACTCCAGTGTCCCTGTATCTGTGGTTACACTCAGTAAGCAGCGGTGAGTTCGGTGAACTGATGACCTTCACAGCCAGTCACAGTCATTTCTGTTGAGCATGTGAACACAATGACAAATCAGCGCTGTTTAAGAACGCACTCAAGACCGCTCAAATGTTAGCGGGAAATGGACGCATTTAAAATATCAGTACCGATTGGTACCGAATTCCAGTATCATGACAACACTATTTATAGTTTATTGTACTGCAAAAACAGCAGTAAGTTATTCAGGTCACTCTTTACAAAAAGGTTGCATTAGTTAATGTATTTATTAACATGAATAATAATCAACAATACTTTTACACCAGTTATTAAACATTTACTAATGCATTATTAAAATACACACTCTTGCTTGTTAACATTAGTTAAAGGGCACCTATGGTGACTAATCTACTTTTCAAGCTGTTTGTACAGACATATGTGTAGGTATAGTGTGTAGACCGTCATCTTGGGCTGATATAAACACACCCAGTCCTTTTTTTTCCTTCAATTTAACAACATAAAAACAATGGAGCAATTGGAGCAGTTTTGAGACCGACCGCAACTTGATGCAGGAGTGCGGTAACTCCGCCCCAATATTGATTGACAGGCACGCATCACCATATCCTCAGTTTGTTGTTTCACATCCGCCATTTCGAGCGTGTCAGTCAAAGCGATGTCACCAAAGAAACACTCTTGCTCCATTGTTGGATGTAAGGCTTATTTTGCTCAACACAAGAGCCTTCATCGTCTTCCTGCGAATGAGCAACAGAGATTTTACATTTAGCAGCCATTTGCGCTGAACATGCAGTGAATTCAACGTATGGAGATTCAGGCCATTAAAAGCAGCTGATCCTCCGAGTCTTTCAGCACTCTCTCTGAAAACACTCGACTGATCTGGCGGATCAACATTCACCACATGATCGCTCTCATCAGCACCATTGTTTGTAACTGTGGGATTGCTAACCTGTGTACTTTTCATTGCGTCTTCCTTAAACTTCAGCCGTTTGCATTTCCTGCAGTCACAGAAGCTCCCTGTCATCTTAACTAGGTGTGGCTGGAAAGTGTGAGTGCATTGCCCCGCGTGCACATCCCTCCATTGGAAATAACGAACTTGACTTAGGTAGCCTCAGTCAAAGTTAATCCAGTGTGCGTGGTTATTAGTCTCGGCGTGTAGAAACGATTAATTAAACTGTGATGAATTAAAGTGCGGTTAATAGTCGCTGAGTAAAACATATGCAGGATAAGTTGGCGGTTCATTCCGCTGTGGCAGCCCCTGATAAATAAAGGGACTAAACCGAAGGAAAATGAATGACAAACTTTATTGTAGAGTGCTACCACCATTCATAACAATCCCGATCTCTCTTGTTTTATATCGAAAGCTATTTCCCTGTTGACCTCTGTGCGCGAGCGGTTACAGGTTTAATTCCTTATTAGAAAAAGACAGACCCTGTTAGATTCATCAGCGCAAAGGTTAATCAAATTACTCTCCCGCCATCAGACACTCCAGACTAAACGAGCAGAGAGAGAGATGGAGGCCGTCCTGCCCAATCTGAGGCTTTTTTAATTGCGGATAATGTGTGTGATATGTCATAATTCATCTGAGGAAGGTGGGCGGCTCGTGAGGCAACAGTCGGCCGGCCTCTCATCTGCTGTTCCTCTGACATTTCATTATCCGGCTTTTACAGGCTCGGCTAACGTGATAACACACTCGCCGTCTGATCAGTGAATCACAACCCTTCACTTCCATTCCCACTGTCTAATCAAGAGCGCCTTCGCTTTTAACACTCCGCTAGAGGACAATTTACATGAAAGATCTGCGGGGTTGGACAGAAGAAAAAAGCCTTTATCTGATAGGCTGTTTTTAGTGCTTCCACTCAAGGGGTTTGTGGGGGAAAAGAGGAACTGATCTGTGATTAAGAAAAAAAATGAACAGAAATTGTATTTTTAATTAAAAGGATATTCTCGTTAAAAATAATTTGCACTTTAACATTACTGTGCATCCACACCGACAACGGTGAGAGCGTCAAAGTAGCTGGAAGTCACCTGGGAATGCAATTTTGACGACCTGATGGTAATAATTGAAAGGTGTTTGATTAAGGGTGTCTCTCATCATTGTCAATCATGATAGCCTTATTTAGTGCTCTTTCTTTGTATATACTATCAATACTCTTTGGTTTTGTTCCCAACAACTTACTGGCAAAAAGTGTGCAGTTTAATATTTCAGCGACAATATTATTAGCCAAGGGCCTCTTGCCATTAGTTTGCTATGAGATAATGATATGCAAAAAGAAAGCCCCGCCCCCTACTTTATATTTATATCCTAATTTACATGAACGCTCTGCAGGGTTGTAAATAGCGTTTATCTGATAGGCTGTTTTTACTCAAAGGGTTTGTAGGTATCGAAAGAGGAACTGATCTGTGATTAGGAAACATTGAACAGAAATTTTTATGAAAAGATATTCTAGTTAAAAATAATGGCACTTTTACATGACTGTGCGTTCACACCAAAGGCGAGAGCATATAAGTTGCCTGAAGTCATTAATTTTCAATGGGAGCGGGACCTGTGCATTTTTGAAATCAAGTTGGCTTTATAGTAATGATGCAGTTCGGTGGCAAACAGTGCTTAATTTGTAAGTGAATAATTCCCGGAACAAAACCAGAAAATAAGAGTAACCATGACCGATGTCCACCACACCATTTCAGTTTTCCCGGAACATGACGTCATTAAACGGTGAGAGCGCAAAAAAAGAGCATCACATTTCTGTCTTTATTTTGTGCCATATAACATTATAGGTCAGTCATGGATGATAACACTTGTTGCTACAAACATGAATCATATGAACAATCACTATTCAGTTAACATCACTATTATATGCTAAAAATAGTAATATAATTAAATATAAATTATTATATTAATATAATAGTAAAATAATTAAATAAATGACTCGCTCTGTCTAATCTTCAAGAAGAGCCCTCTTCTTAATGTTTTCTGGCTGACTTGACTCGCTTTGCTTCTGTTTCCCACTATCCTGGTCCAGGGACACAGTTCCACCTTCTTAAGATCTCTTTTGATCTGGCACATTATCAGAGTTAGTTTAACGCCCTTCATTTTACAGTAAATTTCTGTAATTTAACGTCTTTTATTTTAAAGTAAATTTCTGTAATTTAACATCTTTTATTTTACAGTAAATTTCTGCAATTTAACATCTTTTATTTTACAGTAAATTTCTGTAATTTAACGTCTTTTATTTTACAGTAAATTTCTGTAATTTAACATCTTTTATTTTAAAGTAAATTTCTGTAATTTAACATCTTTTATTTTACAGTAAATTTCTGCAATTTAACATCTTTTATTTTACAGTAAATTTCTGTAATTTAACGTCTTTTATTTTACAGTAAATTTCTGTAATTTAACATCTTTTATTTTAAAGTAAATTTCTGTAATTTAACATCTTTTATTTTACAGTAAATTTCTGCAATTTAACATCTTTTATTTTACAGTAAATTTCTGTAATTTAACGTCTTTTATTTTACAGTAAATTTCTGTAATTTAACATCTTTTATTTTACAGTAAATTTCTGTAGTTTAACGTCTTTTATTTTACAGTAAATTTCTGTAATTTAACGTCTTTTATTTTACAGTAAATTTCTGTAATTTAACATCTTTTATTTTACAGTAAATTTCTGTAGTTTAACGTCTTTTATTTTACAGTAAATTTCTGTAATTTAACGTCTTTTATTTTACAGTAAATTTCTGTAATTTAACATCTTTTATTTTACAGTAAATTTCTGTAATTTAACGTCTTTTATTTTACAGTAAATTTTTGTAATTTAACGTCTTTTACAGTAAATTTCTGTAATTTAACATACTTTAATTTACAGTAAATTACTGTAATTTAACGTCCTTTATTTTACAGTAAATTTCTGTAGTTTAACGTCTTTTATTTTACAGTAAATTTCTGTAATTTAACGTCTTATTTTACAGTTAATTTCTGTAATTTGTCTTTTATTTTACAGTAAATTTCTGTAATTTAACGTCCTTCGTTTTACAGTAAATTTCTGTAATTTAACGTCTTTTACAGTAAATTTCTGTAATTTAACATCTTTTATTTTACAGTAAATTTCTGCAATTTAACATCTTTTATTTTACAGTAAATTTCTGTAATTTAACGTCTTTTATTTTACAGTAAATTTCTGTAATTTAACATCTTTTATTTTACAGTAAATTTCTGTAGTTTAACGTCTTTTATTTTACAGTAAATTTCTGTAATTTAACGTCTTTTATTTTACAGTAAATTTCTGTAATTTAACATCTTTTATTTTACAGTAAATTTCTGTAATTTAACGTCTTTTATTTTACAGTAAATTTTTGTAATTTAACGTCTTTTACAGTAAATTTCTGTAATTTAACATACTTTAATTTACAGTAAATTACTGTAATTTAACGTCCTTTATTTTACAGTAAATTTCTGTAATTTAACGCCTTTTATTTTACAGTAAATTTCTGTAATTTAACGTCTTATTTTACAGTTAATTTCTGTAATTTGTCTTTTATTTTACAGTAAATTTCTGTAATTTAACGTCCTTCGTTTTACAGTAAATTTCTGTAATTTAACGTCTTTTACAGTAAATTTCTGTAATTTAACATACTTTAATTTACAGTAAATTACTGTAATTTAACGTCCTTTATTTTACAGTAAATTTCTGTAATTTAACGTCTTTTATTTTACAGTAAATTTCTGTAATTTAACATCTTTTATTTTACAGTAAATTTCTGTAATTTAACATCTTTTATTTTACAGTAAATTTCTGTAATTTAACGTCTTTTATTTTACAGTAAATTTCTGTAATTTAACATCTTTTATTTTACAGTAAATTTCTGTAGTTTAACGTCTTTTATTTTACAGTAAATTTCTGTAATTTAACGTCTTTTATTTTACAGTAAATTTCTGTAATTTAACATCTTTTATTTTACAGTAAATTTCTGTAGTTTAATGCCCTTCATTTTACAGTAAATTTCTGTAATTTAACGTCTTTTATTTTACAGTAAATTTCTGTAATTTAACATCTTTTATTTTACAGTAAATTTCTGTAATTTAACGTCTTTTATTTTACAGTAAATTTTTGTAATTTAACGTCTTTTACAGTAAATTTCTGTAATTTAACATACTTTAATTTACAGTAAATTACTGTAATTTAACGTCCTTTATTTTACAGTAAATTTCTGTAATTTAACGTCTTTTATTTTACAGTAAATTTCTGTAATTTAACGTCTTATTTTACAGTTAATTTCTGTAATTTGTCTTTTATTTTACAGTAAATTTCTGTAATTTAACGTCCTTCGTTTTACAGTAAATTTCTGTAATTTAACGTCTTTTACAGTAAATTTCTGTAATTTAACATACTTTAATTTACAGTAAATTACTGTAATTTAACGTCCTTTATTTTACAGTAAATTTCTGTAATTTAACATTTTATTTTACAGTAAATTTCTGTAATTTAACGTCCTTCGTTTTACAGTAAATTTCTGTAATTTAACATCTTTTACAGTAAATTTCTGTAATTTAACATACTTTAATTTACAGTAAATTACTGTAATTTAACGTCCTTTTACAGTAAATTTCTGTAATTTAACGTCCTTCGTTTTACAGTAAATTTCTGTAATTTAACATCTTTTACAGTAAATTTCTGTAATTTAACATACTTTAATTTACAGTAAATTTCTGTAATTTAACGTCCTTTATTTTACAGTAAATTACTGTAATTTAACGTCCTTTATTTTACAGTAAATTTCTGTAATTTAACGCCCTTCGTTTTACAGTAAATTTCTGTAATTTAACGCCCTTCGTTTTACAGTAAATTTCTGTAATTTAACATCTTTTACAGTAAATTTCTTTAATTTAACATACTTTAATTTACAGTAAATTTCTGTAATTTAACGTCCTTTATTTTACAGTAAATTTCGAATAGCACTTGCTTGAACTTTGAACCAGTCAAGTGCTTACCTAACTTAAATTTACAATGCTTATTTTGCCAGCGCCAGTTTGATGTTTCAGCCACAATATTATTAGCCACGCCCCTCTTGCCATTAGTTTGCTATGAGGAAATGATATGCAAAAATAAAGTCCCGCCCCTTACTTTGTATTTCTACCCCAATTTACATGAAAGATCTTTAGGGTTGGAAATAAGTGTTTATCTGATACCACACACTCGTTTACCACAGTAATTTAGTCTATTATATTTGATTATTGTCTCTATTTGGCGTCTTTTCTAAGCCAATTTTGACATGTGTGATTCATAAATCTGAATATAATATTTAATTCCAGTTTTCATTATATTCCCAGCTCCTGTCATAAAAACATATTTACATAGGTGACACATTTGCTATGTGTATTCAATGGATCACTCGTCTACCACAGTAATTTAGTCTAATATCTTAGATTATTGCCTTTATTTGGTGTCTTTTCTAAATATTGACATCTGTGATTCATAGTTTTGAATATAGTATTTCATTCCATATTTCAGTATATCGCCAGCTCCTGTCGGTTCTCGCTAATGATTGAGGAGATGAGCCCAGTCTAGTTCATCCAGTCCTTGGCTGTCCCTCCATGTCTTTTCTCTCCGCGTCCCCATGATTCAGTCCTGATGGATGGATGGCATGGTGTTGGGTCATTTCTCAGGCTGACCCTGCTCCCTCCACCAGATCAGTCACAGTTCAGAGACAGATGGACTGACTGAGATGTTGGGAAGCAAGTGAAAAAGATCTACTGCTTCGCTAAAAGTCAGAGCCATTGTGAGTCTCTGTCCTGAAAATCACCCACAGTCACTGGTGTGAAGTAACAATTACTAAACTACTCACATGACTATAGTTGAGTGGGTTTTCTCAGGAGTTGTTTTTAAGAAGTACATATTTTAGAATAATGGTCTATTAGTTAGTGCGTTTACTAACATTAACGAAGTATTAATCATAATGTAAAGCATCAATTAATCATAGTTCAAAATGACAAGTGCATTATTTTAAAGAGCCCATATTATACATGAAATAGGGTCATATTTAGGTTGTAAGGGTCTCCAACAACAGTCTAATATGCATGCAAGGTCATAAAACACTTTGATGGTCTTATAACCTGCATTTATTTTTACCTAATTATCCCAACGACTCCCATATGAATCGTTCAGCGATTCATTTGTTCCCAACCCCCTCCTCAGCGCGAAGCTAATCTGCGCTGATTGGACCGATGACAGCCTGCTGCGATTGGTCGACAGTGACAGGCTTCAGCACGAGACAGAGTGAAATGCCCAGCTGGTAATCAACTATATAAAAGTAGTCACAGTGCACACGCGCTTCATAGTGTAAGGCTTTTTTCACACACACACACAACCCTCCTCAGAAGAACTGGGGAGATCGACGCGAGTCTCTCTCTCTCCCTCTCCCTCTCTCTCTCTCACACACACACACAACGCTCCTCAGAAGAACTAGGGAAAGCGACGCGAGTCTCTCTCTCTCTCTCTCTCTCTCTCTCTCTCTCTCTCTCTCTCTCTCTCTCTCTCTCTCTCACACACACACACACAACGCTCCTCAGAAAAACTAGGGAAAGCGACGCGAGTCTCTCTCTCTCTCTCTCTCTCTCTCTCACACACACACAACGCTCCTCAGAAGAACTAGGGAAAGCGACGCGAGTCTCTCTCTCTCTCTCTCTCTCTCTCTCACACACACACACACACACACAACGCTCCTCAGAAGAACTAGGGAAAGTGACACGAGTCTCCTGTCTCCTAGCTTACGATCGATCGCCATAGCAACAACAAACGGCAGTGGAACGCGAGCTCACAAAAGCCTTTAACGTTAAATCCGTAAACAAAGCGGCACGCGTCGCGTTTTTAACGTGGCTTACATGTGATAAGAGAATATAAAGAGTAACCGCGTGTACTGTACCAGGTTAACAACTCATCTTTGGGTAGAGACTGTCAATATTATCCATCTGAGCACAGCGTGACTTCATTCGACCGGCGGCGTCTGTGTGTGTGTGTCTAGTGTTTTTTCTGTGTTAGTGGGCGGGGCCGCAGGTTTCAAATCTCCCTGGTTTGCGCGCGTAACTACTGGCGAGGCTTGTGTTTCGTGGCTGCGTCATCTCGAAACACCTAATGACTCGTTATCAAGGCGACTCGTTTGAAGCACTATGAGTCGACTCTTTTATAGATGAATCAATAGTTTTAAACACTGTACACTTACAGATTTAAGCCTTAGCTGGATATTTCACTTCACTTAGAGCTGTGTTACACACTACATGGAAGGGCATTTTCAAAAACCCATTATAATGGCTCTTTAAGATAAATGCATTACTAAGTAGATTTAAAAATATGTACGTTTACATTCACTTGAGTACATTTTTAGTGCTGTATCGGAACTTTTACTCCACTATTTTCCTTCAACATGCAGTCGTTACTTTATTTATTTATTTTTATTGTCTAAAGTAGAATAATCAGACCAATCAAATCGCACATATAAAGTAAATCACATCATACAGAAAACCTTAAGACTCAAAATTCTTACTTCTTAATGATGACTAAATAATGGGCTTAAAGGACACCTATTTTACCCCTTTTACTAGTGTTTCCAGAATGTGTCTGTAAAGTTTCAGCTCAAAATACCCCCCAGAATCTGCCCGTTTTCGTGTCTGAGTACAGAGTAGCTGTTTTTGTAGCCTGTGGCTTTAAATGCAAATGAGCTGGTTTTCCCCGCCCACCATTCCCACATGCGTGTCTGCTTCTCATGCGTTACGTCAGATAAACAGCAGTCAGTAAGTAGTGTTCGTAGTGGCATAAAACACAACTGACCCTTCGCCCAAAGGGCAAATAAACAACAGTTCACTCTTACCAGTGCAGGGTAATTTCAGAACCGGAGTTATATTTCGTGGACTAAAAGGAAAGAGTCTGCCGTATGATATCGTGTCCAACGCTGCCACTGAGATATCCTGGCTTCTCAGGGCGCTATCTTGGATTTCCGGGGTCGTTGGCGATACTCAATTGCGGTCCACTGAGGTGAACTCGCTGTATTTAGATAACACAGTGCAACAATTAGTTTGGTGATACTCAAGGAGGAAATTGCTGTCCTCACAGGATCATAGACGTTATAAGCTCTCTTCAGTTCTCTATTCGACAACTTGTCGAGCAAATAATCTCTCTCACGACATTCACACCCCGACGACATTCACACCAAAATGCCTTTCCGCTCTCTTCATATACCTTCCGGGATATTAATTTCCAGTCACCTTACAACCACTTCCGTCACAGCACAACAGGTAAAACGTTTAACTTAAATAAAAATGCATAAATTCAGAAACAAAACATCCATCAAATAATAAATAACTAATGAAAGAAAAAAATGTCATGACAAATAAATGATCTGACCGCTGGGCTTCACTATTTTAACATCAGGATATTTAAAAAAAAGAGACTTGTGTTTCGGTCACTCCAAAAGAGGAGTGGACACACTATAATCTATCACTCTAAATGACAGTAGATACACTATATCTACACACACTTTTGTCCAAACAGCTTACAATAGTAGGTTTTCATCATAGGTGCCCTTTAAACAATCACTACATGCAATTTGTATGTGTGTGTGTGTAAACGTAATATTCTGTAGTGCATGTAAATGCATCAGCCTTTCAAGTGTAATACTCACTACTCTTGAGTACTTTTAAAAGGGCTACTGTTTACTCATACTTTGAGTCATATTTACAACACATATTTTTACTTGCTCTATACATTTTTGGGGGTAAGTAATGGTACTCTTACTTGAGTATGATTTTTCAGTACTCGTTCCACCGCAGTGCACTACTTAGTCACTCAAACGTGAGATGTGCGATGTGGGGACACTGTTTAGATTTCACAGTTGTTCCTCAGCGCGCAATTCCCAGGCCTTCTCCAAAAAACACTTGAAACGGTGTGTGTTTGCGTGTGTGAAAGGGCTCTAACGACTTCACAGGCCATTAGTCTCTCTGCATGCTCTGTCACACCTCATTATCCCCGCTAACACACATGTTAGCTGATGCCTGGAACACACTCTGTTTGGGGAAAACTGCTCTTTTACAAACTAGTTATTGCTAACTCTCAATGTCTAGCTACTGTGAGGCACAATGTGAGCTGCATTATGGATCTGATTAGTGATCTGGGGCTGAGATATCCTCAGGACATGTGGCCTGAGAGCACAAATGAAAGCTAAATGCTATATATCTTGCTGAATGTAGTGCAAACTGACCACTGGGGTCCCTGGGCCCCGCAGTTTATACACCATATGCCAAATAGCTGGGATCCTCTGGGTGCACATGCAAGATGCCATTTTAGCTGGATCCGCTAAGTGGTTGACAAGTTAAAATATGAAAACTGTTCAATTATGATTCGGTTATTTCAAATACACAGTCAACATTTATATTGCATTTATATGAGATATTTAAGAGTGAATCTGGTTTCATTTGGCCAAATTTGATGAAAGTGTGAATCAGTTATGAAATCACATAAAACACATATTTGCGTACTAATGGGTTCACACTTGGTTTGAATCTGGATTAAGTGGTTCAGATATGGTGAATGTGTGAATCAGTCACAAAATTGCTTAAAATATATTTACATAATGACACATTCACATTAGACATTTTGGTGTGAATCTGGATTCAATTGGCTAGATTTGATAAAAGTGTGAATCCATCATATTGGTGTGAATCAGGATCTAATTTGGTGAATGTGTAAATCGGTCATGAAACCATATATTTGCACCCTATATAATGAATTCACACTTGACATTTTGATGTGAATCTGGATTAAGTGGTTTAGATTTGGTAAGTGTCCGAATCAGTCACAAAATTGCATTAAAACACATTTGCATAATAATAAAGCATTCACATTAGACATTTTGGTGTGAATCTGAATTCAGTTGGCTAGATTTGGTGAAACCATGAATCAGTCATATTGGTGTGAAAATGGATCCAGTCAATCACATTTGGTGAAAGTATAAATCGGTCATGAAATCAGTCATGGAATCACATGAAACACATCTGCATAATAACGCAATTACATTAGACATTCTGGTGTGAATCTGAATTCAGTTGGCTAGATTTGGTGCAAGCAAGCATGAATCAATCATATTGGTGTGATTTTGGATTTGTTTGAACAGATTGGTGAATACATGAATCTGTCTTTTTGTTAGGAATCTGGATTCAGTTTGCCAGATTTAGTGAAAGTGAATCACACGTGTGTAATTATGCATTCACATCAGACATTCTGGTGTGAATCTGGATTCCGTTTGTTAGATTTTGTGAAAGCAAGAATCTGTCATATTGGTGTGAATCTTGATTTGTTTGGGCAAATTTGGTGAATGCATGAATTTGTCATTTTGGTGTCAATCTGAATTCAGTTGTCTAGATTTAATGAAAGAATGAATCTATTATTTTGGTGTGAATCCGGATTCAGTTTCAAAGCGCCCTTTTAATTGAAATAGGAGGCTGTGATCAGTCCATCTCAACCCCAGAATAGCTGATTGTTAAAATATGGATTTTAACTGGAGTGTCTAATCCTGATCTTGGAAGGCCACTCTTCTGCTAGTCAACTCATTCATTCATTCATCTTAGGCCCTTTTTTATCAGGGGTCGCCACAGCGGAATGAACCGCCAAATATTCTGGCATATGGATTATGCTGCGGATGCCTCTACAGCCGCAACCTAATATTGGGTAACACCCATACACAATCATTTACATACACACACACACACATATCCTACGGTCAATTTTGTTTACCCAATTCACCTATAGCGCATGTGTTTGGACTGTAGGGGGCACCCTGAGGAAATTTACATGAACACGGGGAGAACATGCAATCTCCACAATGAAATGCCAACTGGCCCAGCTGGGACTCGAACCAGCGACCTTCTTGCTGTGAGGCCGCAGTGCTAACCACTGAGCCACCATTCCACCACCTAATTAGTTCAAATTACAATTAAAAACACAGGTAATTAAGGTTTTCAGAATTACCAGAACTCTCCAGATAGATGTAGATAAAATGATCCAACCCTCCAGAACCAGGACTGAACACACACCTTACTGCTTGTCCTGTAGGTGTTTTAGAGGCATGTTTCATCACTATTGGATTTTATGTTTCCCAGGTTTCAGTAGTACTTTTTATGATGGCTTAACTTGTCCCACTTGTCGGCACATTTCAGCGGCTGGGCTCACTTCCATTAAACGTACCCCTGTAATTTCCAGAAAACCATCTCTGTTAATCTTTCAAGACACTGTAAACAAATGAAAAGAATAGGGGTGTAATTTATGTCCCCCTCATGCGGCCGCGCTGTCATTATTTGTGTTCGCGGCTCTGTCTCTATTCCCTCCACTGCTTCTCCAGACGGGTCATCCATTAAACATCGTGGTAAACAGCGGGCTCTCTCGGGCTTCGGGACCCACGCCGTTACCTTGACTTTTAAAATATATGTTTTCAGCCGCAGCTGGGTCGACCTCCTTCCAGCATGGGGAGATTATGTAAAGATCCGAGTGTGTGTACATACACTGTTTTTTTTTTTCTTACGGTTTACTTTTAGCAGTATGTGAGGCTGTGTGCTGCTTCAATAAACATTTATTCACTTGGCAGATGCTTTATCCGACTTACACTGCATCCAAAGTATACTTTTTATTGGTTTATATATGTTTCCAGGGAATTAAAGCCATGGCTTTGGCATTGTTAGCACTACTGTTAAAGCTTCAGATGTCTTAAAGTCATGATGAAATGGAAGTAGTGTGTCGGCTCTTTTTCTATTGGGCTGTGCATCCAAGTACAGATCATTGACTTGAGACTCGGTTCTATCCATAATATTGAGAATCGTCATTTCATATTGACTTCAAATCATCTGTAATGGCAAATATGCATCGCTTATTATTGGACTTTTCTGCATTCATCATTTTGATTGAGTATATAAGGACACTATAAGGACAATATTACAGGCCCATTATGAACTGGTATTTCTAATTTGAGGAATTTGATTTTAATCTAAATATTCCCTTGTATGCTCATTTCTTACATTGTTATATTTGAAGAGTTTAGATGCAAAACCTAAATCCATCTGACCTCTTTTCTTTTAAATTAGCATTTTATATCAGGCTCCTCTGATTAGGATCAGAAGTTTCCTTTTATAGCTAATGATAAGGTTATTAGCTGGTAAATAAAATAGCTTTTTTTCCCGCAAAACACAAGACGGTGTAATTAGTTCACTTATTTCACCAAACATAAGCACATTACACAAACCACCTAATTGTCAGCATGTTTTTAATTATAGTTGTCATCATCATCAATTAATTTTCATTTTTAGCTTATATCGGTAGAAACTTGTTCGTCACGAAAATTATGGCAGTTTTTCGTCAATGAAATTAACACTGGTGTACAGCAAGTAGAACAGAGCAAAACATAGCGAAACATCAATATCTGTGCAATGTCCATTTATTTAAAAGGCTTATCAGACATATAGTAAAGTAATATAAATACAGTGTTATATATTATATTTATCTTTCAAAATTAACTTAAATTAGCAAATAAAACACAAAGTATGCTACTGTGCAAAAAAAGAGATGTCTCTCAGACACTTTTAGAAGCTGTCATTCATTCATCCTCACCATACTCATGGTCTTGAGCATTGAGCATAATCTCTTCTGTTTATATCATGTTATAGCATCCATGTGAATAGATCGGCATCTTGTTTAACTCTGCCCTTCGTGAAATGAAATTGCTGTTTAATGTATAGTAAATCAGACTCATTCAGTTTCCAATTTTTTTAATTCAATTTCCATTCGCTGTGCAGGGAAACCGTTACGAATGCTTGATATTCCTCCGACTGTGTTTTCTTTTTCTTATAATAAATAAAATAATTTGAATTGGAATAAAACAGTCTCCTCATAAAAGCTGACCAATCAGCGCACAGCTACATTGAAAGTTATTCAATTTGCGCCTTCTGATTGGTTCTCGGGATATAGCGGCTTTTGCTGTCAAAGGCAAGAGGCGTTTAGCGGCTTTTGCCAACAAACGGTTATCTCTAAATGGGTTGACGCTGTGATTTAGATGATTTGAAGCTAAATTATTTGTTGAACATGCACTGCGTGCCTAAAGCATTCACTCATTATCTAATTTTAATATCTCGTTTATCAGCGTTTGCATCTGAAATGGTTTAATATGACTGGCTATATAATATTTTTCACCTCTAGAGTATGCGAGAAGGGTCCTGGTAGGGTCCACGGCGGTCCAGACACTTGCATTTGCTCTTTAAATCTCTGCAAGACTACTTGACTACACCATATGTTTGGATATATGCTATATACAATCCTCTTCTCCATTTTTTTAATGAATAACAGCTTCTACAATCAGTAGACAGCGCATGCAAACGCATCTATTAAATGGAATTCCAATTGCCACTTGATTCCTGTAAGCAGTAATGGTGCAACATTAATTGCTCCATGCAAATTGGCAGGGCTTTGTGGGTAGGGCTCAACCCGTAATGAGCCTAATTTGCATAGAATGGAGCTGCTTCTTTTGCATGACAGTATCGTGATTTAAATACCGCGCATTTAGTGACTGCTTAAACTGGATCATGAAAGCGTAGTGAATGAGAAGCAGGTTTTTGAGGAACCGTTTCTGACAATGAGTTGTCTTTCACACCGTTCAGATTCCCACTGATGTTGTGGCTTTTTCCAAAGAGCGTCGACAAACGAGCGCTCCCGGTCCTCCTTCGCGCAGGTTGACACACAATATTTCCGCTCAATTATGCGGAGGTGTGTTTATTTTCACGTGACGGTCACATGCACGCGTGATGGAGCGCGAGAGGCAGAGGTGAGGGTGTAATTTGAAGGTAAAGTCAGTGCATTGACAGTGATTACTGCCTTAATTGGAGGTAAGGGGCAGCGGGAGACAGCAGCCCTAGACTCCTACCAAGACACTTTTAATGAGTTTGTTTAGCTGAGAGAGAGAGAGCATCCCTGCAGTGCAAGGTACTGTAAAATCCCCTCCACCATTCCTGTGTTTATATACTAATGACTTGTAGCCTGAAATCGTCATACTGAATACTGAGATGAAATTGTAAAAGCCATTATTTGGGACTTTCTAGACAGTTCCTCTGCTGTAAATAGCTACGCAAAATGACTGCCTTTCCTTGTGATATGCAATATATAGGTAATACAGTTATAGACCTGACAGTATTTTAAAGTCGGCGACCAACTAACATCAAGCTAAACTCCCCTTCGTTCATGACGGTCTGAATCTGAGAGGAAATAATGTGGTAATTTGGCAGGAAGGTACCTGGGCTCTGTGACCAATCTTTTGTCCCTTGCTTGGGGAGGTCAGTGCAAGGTTGACTCGACTAAATGAAGACAAAAGGAAGACTGAATGGAGGGATGAGGAGAAAGGGAAAGCGAGAGGAAGTCAGACAGAGCCTGAGGGGAAAGACGGAGCAGGGTTAACACACTCAGTAATGGGCTTTTTTTTGTGCCGTCCTCTCTAAAAAGACGTAAATACTATTTTTATCCTTAGTGGACAAGCACTTTTAATATACAAGCACGTGTGAACAAACCAAGAGTGTATCTCTTGAATATCACAGTCTGATTTTGAGCAAAGAGAAATAAACATTCAGTCCAGAATCTCCTAGATCAGGTGTTCCCAAACATTTCTGCCCATAACCCCTTAAAAATACCAATGCCAGTTACTTGTCAGCCCTACTATCTTTCGAAGGGGATTATAAATATATAAACGTCATGTGCAACGGTGCGCATGCACATTATTAGGCCCATATACACATTTTCTTCTAGTGATTTACTCATTTGTTGATGTTGTCAACATCATCCTCACCTGATGTGATCTCTGGGCACAATGTTTGGAGCACTACAAGTCCGTTGTTGGTTTAATTTTGGAGACAGGCGCACAGAGATCATCCTCCACATTCAGTCATGTCCTTTATTTAATGTTAATGTACACGAGTGCTGAAAAAGTGTGGTAAAGTTTAACATGGTGGCAGGCAAGTTTAATTATATAGCACATTTCATACACAATGGTAAGTCATAGTGCTTTACATAAACAGGAATAAACAAACAAGTATAAGAGCATAAAAACAACAATTAATAACAATTATAAACAGATTAACTGTGTTAAAACAGTAAATAGTGGATAAAATATGCTAATTCTAATAGTTTAATTAAATGTATTTGATTTTGGAGCATTTTGGGCATGGTGGCTCAGTGGTTGCTGAGAAGCAAGAAGGTCGCTGGTTCGAGTCCCGGCTGGGTCAGTTGGCGTTTCTGTGTGGAGTTTGTATGTTCTCCCAGTGTTGGTGTGGGTTTCCTCCGGGTGCTCCGGTTTCCCCCACAGTCCAAACACATGGCCAAACACAACTAAATTGTCCATAGTGTATAAGTTTGTGTGTGAATGAGTGTGTATGGGTGTTTCCCAGTACTGAGTTGTGGCTGGAAGGGCATCTGCTGTGTAAAACACATGCTGGAATGGTTGGCGGTTCATTCCGCTGTGGCAACCTCTGAAATAGGGACTAAGCTGAAGGAAAATGAATGAATGATCTTTGTAAAGCACCAAGCCACTCCTTCTCATTTTCATGCAACCCCAACTTTGGGTTGATAACCACTATCCTACATAACAATCTCAGAAGGACTCATACTTATTTCCAGAATCAGAATGGATCAACGTTATCGGGCTCAACTTTATCTGACTATAAAGTTGTAGCATCGTGTGATGCTTGAAATATACCATATAAAGAAGCTAAACTTGTTCCAACAGGGTTATGGTGCAGGAGTTGGCACCCAAACCTCAATCATCTAATGCAGAGTTCTTTAATGCCATTCTCGAGCTCCTCTCTTACGCCTGCTCCTGGATTTCATGGTCTTCCCATAAACACAGTTACATTTTGTACCACTCCTTCCCACAACTTTCATATTTCGTCCCGCTTTTGCCCGCAGAAGCCTGTAGGCAGACGTCTATGTGTATTTTCAGGCACTCTCTGGTAAGATTGTGTTTCTGTTCTGCCTGGTGTCATAGGCTATATTTTTCCAGTTCCCGCACATCGAGTGCTTTAGAGTTCACCTCGTTGCATTTGTCACAGCAGGTAAAAGGAAGACGCCTTCCCCTGTTGAGACATACCTTAGCAAAACATTGAGAATACTGAACAGACAAAGACTATATTCTCTCTACCATAGAAAAAAGACATCAAATACATGTCAGTGACTATTATTTTTGGATGTTTATGTCTCATAGTTCTCCCAGTTCTCCTCATTGGCTAGCCTCCGAAAACTTGTCCTATACCTCACTCTTTTGCATGCATCTTTTCCTCAAAGGGTGCTGGTGCTAGAACTGGTCATGTCACTTTTATTTCTATAACACTTTATGCAGTCTAGATTGTGGGAATTCCACTTCACATAGGTAAACAGGAAAAGAATACACAGCCATCAGTTTTGGGGACATATTCAGCATATCAGCAGGGAAGTGGTAGACTGCCGGTGTAGTTCTAGTTAGTTGAAAACTGATTCAGTTCTGCTTGATATGACAGCATAACTCTAATGATACCGATCAAGCAAACCAGAGACAACCAAAACTCCACCAACTCACAAAAGAGAAGAACAAAACTTCGGGGAAACCATCAGGGTCTTTGAGAATGATAAGTTGTGTTTAAAATGCAGGTTTAAGTATGTCATGGACGGGGGTTTAGACTAGTCTGGATCTATATAGAGACTTGTCTATCACCAAGGCATTTGCATATGGGCTTGACCCATTAATGTCCTCTTTGACCATGTGACCCAATGTAGAACTGTACCACATAAAGGCCTGCACAGGCTTTTTTTGTTGGTCCACTCCCAGAAGATTCACTCTTGTGTCCACAAAAAAAAAATAGCTAGTTCTCATGGATTTCTTGTGTGCACCAGACCTCAGCTTGTTGCATTTTCATTGCATGCAAAGGGAAGGTTTTTCTCCTGCACTGAACTGTTTGATTTGGTCTGATGGCCCAAATTCAACAAATCGGGGTGCTGGTATCAAACCTGGTGCAAAGTGTGGAACTGAACCACATAAACATCTTTTCCACTTGCATGAACCATGTGCTAGTTCGGAGCCAGTGCTATTGATGACTTATCCGGTGAGCCTTCCAGGAACTGCTTTGCTTTTCCACCGACTAGAGAGCCAGATCTGATGTCACTGCCGATGTTGCACCTTTCCCAGCAACACAAATGATGCATAGCTATTAATGTCTTTGTAAACTTATTTCAGCATTCAAACACAGTGAATTCAACATTTTCATGCGTTTTGGGAAAGGGAAAAAACATCCCGTGAGTAAACTAGAGCAAGTGACGCAGTGCTTTGCATCTGATGTGACCCCAGCTTAAAACACTGCAAGTTAACAGAGTAAGATCTAGTCTAAACCACACCTCGGCATCATCGCCTCTACAAAGCTCTGAAGCACAGTGACCTCTCAGGGGTTTAGATGATCTCTGTTGTGTAGATGAATTAGTCTTTAGGATGAGATGAAACGGGTTGACGAAACCCAGATATACTTGTTACATTCCAAACCACCGCTTGCGTGCATGTCATGTTCAGACAGACTGTTTTAAACCCACAGGTCTTGTTCAATTTGTCGGCAAGAGACTGATGGCACTTTAATTCGCTGTTTGTCGTTTTTTAAGGTACAAACCACCTGTTCATTAGCGGAGCGATGATGGTTATTGAATATGCTTTGAAAGGAGAGATATGATGTGCTTTGATACGAGCGGATAAAAGAAACGTGGAGTCCTTCGGGAAAGGCCGTCCAAATCAGGATGAAAGGGACCTGCTGGAGAACAGGTCTGGAATCCATCACGCTAAACCGGTATTTACATTCACGTAAAGACTGGACATAGACTTCGACCTGAACGTCCTCTGCAGATTGGAGTTCGGAGTTTGCAGAATTGCCAGATTGACACTTTTCAGTTCCACCTTTCGTACTCAGAAACGAGAAAATGAAATATTTTGCAATTGCAATTAATTCTGCAATCATTCACAACTCTTCTCCACCTTAAACTCTTCCCCTGGAGATGTAATCCCCGTCTTTCTGTCTTTCGTCCAATTATATTCCTTCATTCTCTAATCTCTGCTTGTCCCACGACACACAGACGGCAGAGATGGCAAAGGTTGCATACTGAATATATTAAGCAGAATTAATAATGCAAGATGTTTTTAATGAAAGAATACATTTCCTCTTCTGCTCTTAATGTCTGTTTTAGGGTGAGGCTTTCTTTGCTATTAGAGGGTCTGCGGGAAGAGAAAGGTCACAGCTGTAATAGACTAATCTCAATCATTAGGAGCAGTTCACAAAACCTCTCAGCGCACACACACACACACACTGCACTTAGAGCATAATATATGATGAAACGGATGTATTGAGTGTTAAACTAGCCTCATTTGTAAAAGCTTCAGATTTTAAAGCTTTTCATTCTCGAGGAGGTGCACATCGGAGCTGTTTTTTCTTGCTCTGCATATTCATTTATGTATATTCTGTATATTCTTCAAATATTTTTTACGAGACTGTTGTTTTCATACACCAGTGTGTTTGTGGAAATAATGGTGGGAGTCAAAGGGTTAATCTGCATGAAGTTGAATAACTGCATGTGTTTTAATTCTCCAGTTCTCACTCATTGACATTCGTGACACACAAGTAGAGACTTCTGCTGAATGTCTTCAGAAGCACAAACGACTGTCATAACATAATTACATCAGATCTTATAACTTCCACCTCCTCAAAATTATTATTATTGTTGTCATTGTTTTCTTTACAATTATTATTATTTGATTATTACTTGGTCTTTCAATCTCATTATTATAATTATTATTATTATTATTACATTGTTATCTTCCTCTTATTATTATTATTAATAATTTTACTTTATTTTCTTATTCTTCATATACGTATTATCATTAATATTGTAATTATATCAGATCTTATAACTTTCACCTCCTCAAAATTATTATTAATGTTGTCGTTGTTTTTGTTATAATTATTATTATTTCAACATGAGTATTTTATAGTTATCACATTTATCTGTTCACCTCTTGATCTTTCAATCTTATTATTATTATTATTATTATTATTATTATTATTATTATTATTATTATTATTATTAGATTGTTATTATTTATATTATTATTATTTATATTATTATTATTGTTGTTGTTGGTGGTGGTGTTATTATTATTATTATTATTATTATATTATTATTATTATTATTATTATTATTATTATTATTATATTATTATTATTATTATTATTATTATTATTATTATTATTATTATTATTATATTATTATTATTATTATTATTATTATTATTATTATTATTAGATTGTTATTATTTATATTATTATTATTGTTGTTGTTGGTGGTAGTATTATTATTATTATTATCATTATTATTATCATTATTATTATTATTATTATGATTAGATTGTTATTATTTATATTATTATTATTGTTGTTGGTGGTGGTGTTGTTATTATTATTATTATTATTATTATTATTATTACATTGTTATCTTCCTCTTATTATTATTATTAATAATTTTACTTTATTTTCTTATTCTTCATATACGTATTATCATTAATATTGTAATTATATCAGATCTTATAACTTTCACCTCCTCAAAATTATTATTAATGTTGTCGTTGTTTTTGTTATAATTATTATTATTTCAACATGAGTATTTTATAGTTATCACATTTATCTGTTCACCTCTTGATCTTTCAATCTTATTATTATTATTATTATTATTATTATTATTATTATTATTATTAGATTGTTATTATTTATATTATTATTATTTATATTATTATTATTGTTGTTGTTGGTGGTGGTGTTATTATTATTATTATTATTATATTATTATTATTATTATTATTATTATTATTATTATTATTATTATTATTATTATTATTATTATTATTATTATATTATTATTATTATTATTATTATTATTATTATTATTAGATTGTTATTATTTATATTATTATTATTTATATTATTATTATTGTTGTTGTTGGTGGTAGTATTATTATTATTATTATCATTATTATTATCATTATTATTATTATTATTATGATTAGATTGTTATTATTTATATTATTATTATTGTTGTTGGTGGTGTTGTTATTATTATTATTATTATTATTATTATTATTATTATTACATTGTTATCTTCCTCTTGTTATTATTATTAATAATAATTTTTCTTATTCTTCATAAACGTATTATCATTAATATTGTAATATTGTTTTTTATTTGTTATTCTTTATTATGCTTTGTCTTCTGCATCTTCTCCTGTTTTGTTTTTCTTCTTTTATTCTTTCTCTTCTATTTCTTTTTCTTTATCTTCTTCTGCTTATGTTTATTAGTATTATTATGCATTAATGTTATTATTATTGTTATTATTATTGTTGTTGTTGTTGTTACAATACCACAGATACAGCGACACTGGAGCGTTTTAAAGCCGCGATTCATCAGCGAGTTGCTCATATATCAGCTTATAGACAAACCAGCTGATCAATGTGACTTTAAAATGCTCCAGTGTCCCTGTATCTGTGGTTACACTCAGTAAACAGTGGTGAGTTCAGTGCACTGATGACCTTAACAGCCAATCACAGTCATTTCTGTTGAGCATGTGAACACAATGGCCAATCAGCACTGTTTATGAATGCACGATTTTAAAACTTCAGTATCAAATTCCAGTATTGTGACATTCACCCAGTTACTTTTATATGTGCGCACACACACACATGCAAACACACACACACACACACCTGCCAGTACCTGACTGCCTTGATGTTTTTTTGTTTTGTTTTGATTGTGATCTTATTTTGTGTACCATCTGCATAATATTACAATAAAAGAAAAGAATTACATCAGACATTAATGAATCTGTATTAATCAACAATGCCTCTCTGTGCAGTGTGTGTAGAAAGATTGTTCAAACATCCAGCAATTACAAAAAAAGAAATGAAGTCGCTGACAGAAATGTGTGTATGAATATGAATTGTAAAATATGTGAATGGCTTGTTTGTGTGTGAGTTATTAGCAGAGTCTGACAGCTTTGCATGCAAGTGTGTTTGTGTGAGGCGAAGATGAAGACACATGAGGGTGTGTGTGTGTGAGCCCTAGGGGCCGACACTGAAGGTGACTCCATGAGCACTAACCTTGAGAGAGAGAGAGAGAGAGAGAGAGAGAGAGAGAGAGAGAGAGAGAGGGTGGTTTAGAAGAAGCAGAGCCATAGAGAAAGTTTATTAAAATGAATTTGAGGAGAGGGGCCGCGGCTGACAGCAGCATAATTAAATGTGGAGTGTCAGCAGTAATGTATGCGGCGCGGCGGGTGTTTGTGCGAGTGTGTGTGGGTTGTGGTCAGGTCTGTCAGATCTGGGGTCAGCAGTGGGCCGGCAGGAGCTGATAAGGACAAAACTCTGTCTGGCCGCTGTCGTCACATTGAGCCTGGTGTTTGGGTTTTGTCACTTCATCGCCTCTGTTGAAGACTGATTCTCGCTGGTCCGTCACGCAGCAGTCAAACACAGTTATTATCAGGGCTAAACTGTACTTTTGACCACTGCAACTGATTTACTTGATCAGTGTGTCACGCTCATAATGAAGTTAACTTGCTGGTTCTTCATAGTTTAATTAGCTATGCCTGGCTCTGATAACGCTACATGCAGGTCTGCATATATTAACTGACACATGGTTGAGGGTTGTTTGATGTTAGGGTGGAGAACTGTGGGTCTGTTTGGGTCAGCTGTGAGGTGTTGGGGTGGAGAACTGTGGGTCAGTAGGATGGATAACTGTAGGTCTGTGTAGATCAGTTGGGTGGTGTTAGGGTGGAGAACTGTGGGTCTGTATGGGTCAGTTGGGTGGTGTTAGAGTGGATAAATGAGGGTCTGTATGGGTCAGTTGGGTGGTGTTAGAGTGGATAAATGTGGGTCTGTAAGGGTCAGTTTGGTGGTGTTAGGGTGGAGAACTGTGGGTCTGTATGGATGAGTTGGGTGGTGTTAGGGTGGAGAACTGTGGGTCTGTATGGGTCAGATAGATGATGTTAGGGTGGAGAACTGTGGGTCTGTATGTGTCAGTTGAGTGGTGTTAGGTTGGAGAACTGTGGGTCTGTATGTGTCAGTTGAGTGGTGTTAGGTTGGAGAACTGTGGGTCTGTATTGCTCAGTCGGGTGGTGTTAGAGTGGAGAACTGTGGGTCTGTATGGGTCAGATAGATGGTGTTAGGGTGGAGGACAGTGGGTCTGTATGTGTCAGTCGGGTGGTGTTAGGTTGGAGAACTGTGGGTCTGTATTGCTCAGTCGGGTGGTGTTAGGGTGGAGAACTGTGGGTCTGTATGGGTCAGATAGATGGTGTTAGGGTGGAGAACAGTTGGTCTGTATGGGTCAGTCAGGTGGTGTTAGGTTGGAGAACTGTGGGTCTGTATTGCTCAGTCGGGTGGTGTTAGGGTGGAGAACTGTGGGTCTGTATGGGTCAGATAGATGGTGTTAGGGTGGAGAACAGTTGGTCTGTATGTGTCAGTTGGGTGGTGTTAGGTTGGAGAACTGTGGGTCTGTATTGCTCAGTCTGGTGGTGTTAGGGTGGAGAACTGTTGGTCTGTATTGGTCAGTTGGGTAGTATTAGGGTGGAGAACTGTGGGTCTGTTTGGGTCAGTCAGGTGGTGTTTGAGTGGAGAACTGTGGGTCTGTATGTGTCAGTTGAGTGGTGTTAGGTTGGAGAACTGTGGGTCTGTATTGCTCAGTCGGGTGGTGTTAGGGTGGAGAACTGTGGGTCTGTATTGCTCAGTCGGGTGGTGTTAGAGTGGAGAACTGTGGGTCTGTATGGGTCAGATAGATGGTGTTAGGGTGGAGAACAGTTGGTCTGTATGTGTCAGTCGGGTGGTGTTAGGTTGGAGAACTGTGGGTCTGTATTGCTCAGTCGGGTGGTGTTAGGGTGGAGAACTGTGGGTCTGTATGGGTCAGATAGATGGTGTTAGGGTGGAGAACAGTTGGTCTGTATGGGTCAGTCAGGTGGTGTTAGGTTGGAGAACTGTGGGTCTGTATTGCTCAGTCGGGTGGTGTTAGGGTGGAGAACTGTGGGTCTGTATGGGTCAGATAGATGGTGTTAGGGTGGAGAACAGTTGGTCTGTATTGGTCAGTTGGGTAGTATTAGGGTGGAGAACTGTGGGTCTGTTTGGGTCAGTCAGGTGGTGTTTGAGTGGAGAACTGTGGGTCTGTATGGGTCAGTCAGGTGGTGTTTGAGTGGAGAACTGTGGGTCTGTATGGGTCAGTCAGGTGGTGTTTGAGTGGAGAACTGTGGGTCTGTTTGGGTCAGTCAGGTGGTGTTTGAGTGGAGAACTGTGGGTCTGTATGGGTCAGTCAGGTGGTGTTTGAGTGGAGAACTGTGGGTCTGTATGGGTCAGTCAGGTGGTGTTTGAGTGGAGAACTGTGGGTCTGTATGGGTCAGTCAGGTGGTGTTTGAGTGGAGAACTGTGGGTCTGTATGGGTCAGTCGGGTGCTGGTAGGGTGGAGAACAGTGGGTCTTTATGGGTCAGTTGGGTGGTGTAAGGGTGGAGAACTGCAGGTTTGTATGGGTGTGATGGGTGGTGTTTGAGTGTTGACTGTGGGTCTGTATGGGTCAGTCAGCTGGTGTTAGGGTGGAGAACTGTGGGTCTTTATGGGTCAGTCAGGTGGTGTTAGGGTGGAGAACTGCTGGTCTGTATGGGTCAGTCAGCTGGTGTTAGGGTGGAGAACTGCTGGTCTGTATGGGTCTGGTGGGTGGTGTTTGAGTGGAGAACTGTGGGTCTGTATGGGTCAGTCAGCTGGTGTTAGGGTGGAGAACTGCTGGTCTGTATGGGTCTGGTGGGTGGTGTTTGAGTGTTGACTGTGGGTCTGTATGGGTCTGTCAGCTGGTGTTAGGGTGGAGAACTGCAGGTCTGTATGGGTCAGTCAGGTGGTGTTAGGGTGGAGAACTGCAGGTCTGTATGGGTCAGTCAGCTGGTGTTAGGGTGGAGAACTGCAGGTCTGTATGGGTCAGTCAGCTGGTGTTAGGGTGGAGAACTGCAGGTCTGTATGGGTCAGTCAGGTGGTGTTTGAGTGTTGACTGTGGGTCTGTATGGGTCTGTCAGCTGGTGTTAGGGTGGAGAACTGCAGGTCTGTATGGGTCAGTCAGGTGGTGTTAGGGTGGAGAACTGTGGCTCTGTGTGGGTCAGTTGCTGGTCTGCTGGTGTAAGTGCTGGGCTTGGACAGCAGCTCATTAGTTTCATTACCTCATAAAAGTGGTAAAACAGAAGTGAAGCACTTTCCTGATACTGCAGTGGTGCTGAGACGGCTAAACACACTTCTGCTGGACTATCAGAGGCTGCGCCTCAATCAGCTCCCTTGTTCACTAGTCAGTGCACTGATCAGGGCATCATTCTAAGGTCTGTCTCAATCAATAAGCTCTGTATGCGCCCGTATAAGATGTTCTGAAGTGTGAATTTTGAATTATGTGAAGCAAATCATTTCATCTGCTTGCTGCGCCACATGATTTTGCCAGAGTAGTTGGCGGTTCATTCCACCGTGGCAACCCCTGATGAATTGCTGAAGGATAATGAGTGAGTGAGAAGAAAGAAACTCATAAATGTTTGCAACAAGGATGAGTAAATGATGATAGAATTGACATTTGTGTGTGAACTAACCCTTTAAAAGTGGCTGAATGAGCAGTGGAGCAGATTGAGACGCAGCCAGAGATGCTCAGTGTGTCCTGAACAGTGAATCTGCTGGTGTTATCAGTACAGACAGATGAAGATCTCCATCATTTCTCTGTGTTCTCTGCTCTCTCTTTCTTTCTGCTGGTCACAGTGTGCGGCTCCGTCCTCATAACTCCAGCTCTCGCTCCGCTCACTCGCCCACACTATTACCTTCCCTACCAAGGTCACACTAATCAACTCAATTACCAGGCCTCTCCGACATTTTCATAATGTTTTCTGCTAGTTGCTCTCCTGTGAAAATGACACAGTCTTGGCAAATTAATATCATTACTATCCGCGCTTAATGGTGCAGCGACACTTTTTTATTTAAGATCGAGTCGCGCCAACGACCTCCAAACCAGAGGAGCTTTAGGAGAGCAGGAGAAGCCAGATCTGCTAGACATGATGCTCAGATGAGGGCTTTTGTGATCACATTTATTTATTAATCAATCTATTTATTTATTTGTTCATGAGAAGACAGAAAACATGAGAAGACATGTGAAATAAAACACTTGGAGATAATTGTACGACAGACAAGAGATTCGAGAAATTTTGCATGCACACAAATGCATTAATTTTATTTTATTTTATTTTATTTTATTTTATATAAGAAGACAGAAAAATGTAAAATAACACATAAAATAAAACACTTGCAGATATTTGTATGACTGACAAGAGATTCAAGAATTTTTGCATGCATACATTTTTAAGACAATTATTTATTTATTTATTTATTTATATATTTATATATGTCTCAGAATGCATACATAAATAATTTTTTATATGCTTAATGAAATATTCATTTAATAATAATAATAATAATAATAATAGTAATATTTAAAATAACAATAACAATAATAATGAAAACAATAACAATAATATTAACAATAATGGGAATAATGATAATCATAATAATAATATTAATAATAATAATAATAATAACCATATTTTTATTATTATTATATAGTTTGGTCTATTATATAATTTTGCAATTAAAGAGTGTACAATTATGTTATTTATTTTCAATTAAAACCTTAGAATTGTTATCAATAATTTTCAAAAAAGATTTTTTTTTTATAATAATACAAAAAAAATTATAATAATAATAATAACATTAATAATAATAATATTAATAATAATAAAAATAATAATAATAATAATAATATCGATGATAATAATAACAACAATAATATTAATAATAATAATAATAATAATAATAATAATAATAATGATAATAATGATAATAATATTAATATTAATAATAATAATAATAATAATAATAATAATAATAATAATAATAATAATATTAATAATAATAATATTAATAATACATCCCTTAAAACATTGAAAGTAAAGTTTGTGACTTACTAAAACAGCTCTGACTATTCTTGTGAATAAAATGGGATCATTTCAGCAAACACACAAGAAGTCTCAGTCTGTTGTCATGTGCAAAAGGAAAAGATGATTAGCCACTTGGTGGCGCTATAAAATGACATTAAAAACAGCTGAAGACATTCAACAGTTTGTCTGATTGACTTAAAGTGTCATGTTGTGTGTTGGACTGCTGTGTCCCTCAAGCTGACCGGAATGTCATTTATGTATCTGGAAAAAACAGGAATTGAGTTGTAGTAAAATTTCTAGAATACAGCAATAAAGGGGTAGTTCCCCCCCAAAATAAAGATATTTATTAAACACAAAAGAAATAAATGGACATTTAATGTTTTACAATATTTTCCTGAATTGATCTGGGATACGAGCAGCAATTACCCAAACATCATTCACCTAAAACAATATAAAAGGGGTTATATTGTAAAATAAATATATATATATGATAAAATATACTTCAATATAATTAAACCAGCAGGATTTCTGAAGGATGTTGAAGCACACTGCAGTGATGATGCTGAACATTTAACTCAGTAGATGCCATTTAAAATAATAATAATAATTACTTTAAATTATTTTAAAATCTTTTCTGTAATGTAACATTAGAAATGCTGGGTTATCTAAACCCAAATTGGGTCAAATATGAACTAACCCGAACATTGGGAAAAATGTGGTGCCATGAATTTTATATAAAATATTAACCCAGCAGTTGGGTTAGGCTGTATTACACCCAGAATTGGGTTAAAATAACCCATCATTTTTCAGTGTAAGTTTATGAGCAATATCTATTTGATAATATTATTTATTCATGATGCTGAAGATTTAATAGAAAAAATCACATTTAAAAACATACAGAGAGAGACACTCATCCAGAATTGATCAGGGTTAACCCTAAATGTACCCAAAGCATTATTCAACTAAAAGAAACACAGCAAAGCTGCTCAATTATTATTAATATTTAATTAATAAACAAATGACTCAGTGTGATAAATGCCACAATTTTCAAAAGTTCCATTAAAGCTCGAGGCGTGTAGATAAAAGCCCAATTTCTTCATTCTTCCCCCCTCAAATATAGCATGTGTCACGGTCAACGGCCCATTATGAAGCCGCTTCCAGATACGCCACTATCAAATATCATCAAATCCAGCCTTCAGCCCAACCTTAACATATTCCTTTGCTGAGAATATAATGACTAAGTCTAAAGTGCACTCTTAGAAGTGGACACCGGTGCAGCGGATGAGAGACTTTAAGCTCCTTTATCAAACCCCAAAGACCCGCAGTCACAACCAGAGCGCGCTCTTTTCTCTTCTCTTCTCTTTTTTTTCCTTCTTTATTCGGCTGACCCGCAGTCATTACCTTCTGCCGAAATGAATGAGCAGGGTTAAATAGCTGCCAATTTCTTCCTCCTTGAAAGATCTTTGAGAGCGCGCGAGTACGCCCAATAAACCCACACCCTCTTATGTTTTATTCAGCTCATTTCAGAGCGCCGCCGCTTTAAGCTGATTTCCTCCATTCCTTTTAAAATCCCGAAAGTTCCCCCTCGCTTTTTTACAGCCTCCCCGTTTTAATGAATAGATGTCCAATAAGGACTTTTATTGTCTTAGCATATGTTGCTTTTATTAGCTGAAAATAATTACGTTCTCCGGATCACCTCGGAAGTCCTTCTGCAAGATAAAAAAGGCCGATAGTTTCACAGTGGCTGCACAAGTCCTTCTGAGAGCCGTGTTTTTTCCCCCTGGGTGATCCTGAGAGCGGGATCGGCTTGGTTTATTTGCTGGCGTACTTCGTTTGTCACTGCATGTGTGTCCGATTTCTGCTTCTCTGTGTTTGCTTTGAGTTTATTCTGAAATGGCCCTTTTTCTCAGAGATTGACCATTATTTACAGTGCTGTGATCTGCGCTCTCTCTTTTAGCCGTCAGATACAAAACACTCACATTTACACTGTCAGAAAATATCTGGTAGACTTTACCTGAAAGGGGGGTGCCACTTTATATTAAGGGGCCTTAATTACTATGCACACACATCATAAAAGGGCATCACGGTGGAGCACGATCGCCTCACAGCAAGAAGGTCGCTGGTTCATGCATTGGCTGGGTCAGTTGGTGTTTCTGTGTGGAGTTTGCATGTTCTCCCCGTGTTGGTGTGGGTTTCCTCCGGGTGCTCCGGTTTCCCCCACAGTCCAAACACATGCGCTATAGGGGATTTGATGAACTAAATTGTCTGTATTGAATGAGTGTGTATGGATGAGATAAGTTGCCGGTTCATTCCGCTGTGGTGACCACTGATTAATAAAGGGACTATGCTGAAAAGAAAATGAATGAGTGAATACATCATAAAAAAGTACAGTCTCACTTTATATTTGTTAATCTTAACCAATGTTGTGGGTAATTTAACAAGGTTAAGGTTAGGGTTATGATTTGGCCCTAACCCTAAATTAATACAAAAGATTATTTTAAAAAACAAAACACAAAGCTGCTCTATTGATATTAATTTTAATTATTAACGCAAGTTGCATAATAATATTGCTTTTGTAAATATCGAGTAAGGTAATTCATTACTTTAAAAAAATGCGGAAAAATATTTGAGTTACTTTTTAAAAAATGTAATGCGAGTTTATTAAAATGTCATTAAATGTCATTAAATATTATTGTCGCTGTGATAACATTATTTGACAGAGTATTAACACTTAGTTTAAATATTTTTATTTTATGTGTTATGACTATTGATGAATATTATGATTATCTTATTGAATATGCGTGAATATGCATGATACAATTATAATGATCTTTCATGAAAATAATGTTTATGACAGATTTATGACAAGTTATGCCATCTTCATAATGTCAAGTTGTCAACAAATTTAAATAATGTCATATTTGCATTCAAAATGACATAGCGAATGACAGGTGTCATAAACATGCATGAAATGTTCATATTCGTGACTTGTCATAATTATATCGGTGTCATGTCAGATACAAAACACTCATGTTTACATTGTCAGAGAAGATCTGTTAGACTTGAAAGGGGGGGGGGGTGCCACTTGATATTAAGTGGCTTTAATCACTATGTACTTACATCAGGAAAAAAATGTACAGTCTCACTTTATATTTGGTGGCTTTAACCAGTGTTGTGAGTAATTTAACAAGGTTTGGGTTAGGGTTATGGTTAGGCCCCAACCCTAAATTTACACAAAATATTATTAAAAAACAAAAGGCAAAGCTGCTCTATTGATATTTAATTATTAACGCACCTATCACTAGTGTAATAATATTGCTTTTCTAAGTAACGTGTAAAATAATGCTTTATGTAATGAAATGTGAAGTTATTCTGATTATCGTATTGAATATTATGAATATTCATTACAGTTATGAATCTCATCACAATCATGTTTATGACAGATTTATGACTAGTTATGCTGTCTTGATGATTTTGTTATGATTATTTGAAGTTGGCAACTAAAGACGTCTCAAACAATGTCAACTTTATATCTAAAATGACAAAGCTGAGCGGATGACAATGACAGTTATCCTAAACATGCATGAAATCTTCATATTCGTGACATATCATATCTATATTGGTGTCATGTCAGTATTATAAACACTCCAAGTAAAATATTATCAAAATATCCATAAACTAGCATTGATTTATGCTTTTAAATTGCATAATGGGATCTTGATTTGTCCATTTATGAAAAGTTTTTCATGTATTGAAATGTTCTGTTGACATATTTAATAGTTTGAAGTGATTTATTTTCTATATTTGTCTTGTAAATGACCTAGTTATATACGGCCGGTACTACTTTCTGTCATTTTACACACTAATTTCTATATATGTGGCCGCAAAACCTAAATAAGTGTCAAATTTTAGAAACTGAGGTTTATATTTAGGTATAAATTGAGGTTAATCTGAAAGATGAAGTGTTTTCCATTGATGTATACGTTGTCAGGATAGGACATTATTTCTGGATGAGATAACTAATGAAAATCTGGAGTCTGAGGGCTCTAAAAAAATCTAAACACTGAGAAAATTGCATTTAAAGTTGTCCAAATAAAGTTCTTAGTAATGCAAAGTACTAATCAATAACTGAATTTTGACGTTTTTACAAAATAACTTCGTGGAAAATGGATTATTTTAATAGTATAAAGATTTTTAACATTTTCTGTAGACAAATGTTACACACCAATGCAACATAAGCCTGGTTTTGTGGTCCAGGTTCACCTATATTCTTATATATTCTTATACAATATATTGCTTCAAACTACAAAAATGTCAACAAATATCCATTTATTTTTTCTAACAACACAAGAGCTGAGATTAATTCCCCATAATGTAATGCAAACTATAAATAAATGGAAAACAGAAGTGATAACGAAACACAGAACAGTGTAGATCCCAGTATGTTTATCTGGTTAGTGTTGTCCAGTTTGCTCTGGCTGATAGATGGCGTTACCACACCATTATACAGACAGAAATCAATTTTCTGTACAGACAGACATTCACAAACAGCATAGCATTAAATATAAAGTGTATAATATTAATATTGTTGATGTTTTGAGCATTATATCACTCGAGAGACCAACAAGAACTGGTCTTGAGAGTCAAAAGCATTGCAGCCTATTAGAAGGAATGAGTCTATAATTCAAGTTATGAAAGCAAATGTATCCCTGTATGGCTTTGTGTTTTTATGTTTATTTGATTCAGTAATTCAGTTCAGTAATATCTCACAGTGCTGTTTTCCTAAATATCAGCAGATATGATATTGATTTTACACAACAGTTCAGCAAACAAGAAATTCATATTCGGTGAGTTTTATATTACACACAATAATGCAATTTTATTTTTACTTTTGACAATGAAAATAAGTCAAACTAATCTGGAGTAAAACATCTTTGTGTCTCAGAGCAACACCGTTTCCTTCCTGAATTCATCTATTTTTGAATGAATCATTTTTGAGTCAGTGATAGTCAATAATCATTTTATAAAGACTTGATAATTTGAGCTAATGATATAGGGTAAACCGCTCATTAAATTGATTCAAACAAGTAAATTAATATACAATCAAGTTATATTTTACACACAATATAGTGTTTTTCTGCAGAGTGTTCTTGAATGAATCTGTCTTGAATGAATCATTTGAGTCAGTGACATTCAAAAATCTGTTCATAAAGACTTGATTATAAATGAATCATTACTTTTGAGTGAATCACTTGAATGAATGGTTGAGTAAATCACTCACCTGGATTGGGTTTTGTTGCCACATACTGACAGTTTTAGTTTCATATATATTAGTAAGACTTAACGGTTTATTCTGTGAAAACAACCATCCTGGATGTATGTTATTCCTCTTTATAAACAGCCACAAAGACATCAAAATAGGACACAAAACATTGTTCTTCGCCGTAATACTTTATTAAATCATTAATTAAATGCTAAGCTGACCGAAACTAAAACAGCTGATGGTGTATACACTAACCTCCGCATTATTCAGACACAAGATGGCGCCAAACAGTTAAAAACACAAAGCTGACAGAAACGAAAACAGCTGATGAAGTATACACTAACCTGGCCATTATTCAGTCACAAGATGGCGCCAAACAGTCAAAAACAAAACCAATTAAAATGGAGTATACACTAACCTCCGCATTATTAAGACACTAGATGGTGCCAAACAGACAAAAACACAAAGCTGACAGAAACGAAAACAGCTGATGGAGTATACACTAACCTGCACATTATTTAGTCACAAGATGGCGCCAAACAGTCAAAAACAAAACCAGTTGAATGGAGTATACACTAACCTGCACATTATTCAGACACAAGATGGTGCCAAACAGTCAAAAAGACAAAACTGAAAGAAATGAAAGCAGCTGATGGAGTATAATCTAACCTGCGCATTATTCAGACATTAGATGGCACCAAACAGTCAAAAACACAAAGCTGACAGAAACTAAAACAGCTAAATGGACTATACACTAACCTGCGCATTATTCAGACACTAGGTGGCGCCAAACAGTTAAAACAGTCATTCATAAAACATTTTTAGATCAATCAATGCATTTAAAAATGATTCCATGTTGCGCTCTATAGTCGGCTTTATGATTTAAAACACTAAAGCTGTGAAATCTAATAAACTATGAAGAGGAATGGTGTGTTTAGCACGTGTCCCGAGGCTGTGAGATCTACACGGGCCGCTCTCCCAGCGTTATTATTCACCCTTGAGAGACTGAGAATGGGTTTGTGGGAATGGGCTCCAGCATCAGTAGAACGAGACTCGGGGGAGACGGAGGGCGCCTTTCCCCATTCCATTACACACAGGCCCGCGCTATAATGAAGGCGATTTTAATAGGATTTAATGCATGTGGTGGGGCAAGGTCCTGCTACCTTATGGCCCTGACAAAAGAATACGAGAGTGTAATCATCAAGCCTCATTCAGCGGCGGTCCTGCACGCACATTGATCATCCTTTACCATCCGTCCCCCCATTCTGGAGGTGAAACTGAGAGATTCTTTCCAGTTAGAGGACAACACTGATTCTTAAATGTCTCTGTCCAGGGTTTATTGCTCATCTTTTTAGCAGAATAATGTTCAGGTTGTGGTGCAGTGGTGCTCTAGCTGGAAATGCAGATTTGAGGCTTAAAACACAGCGGTGGAGAAACACTCATACACCTAGAATCTGCTGTTAGTTTTCTAGGCAAGGCAAGTTTATTTTATATAGCTCATTTCATACACAATGGTAATTCAAAGTGCTTTACATAAACAAGTATAAAAAATTAAAACAACAAAGAACAACATTTATTAAAAACATATTAAAATTCTGTTATTAGACATAATTTAATGTTAATAAATTGTGTTGCAAACATATTTTCTTACCAAAAAATGCACAAAATTAATAGGAATGGCATATAATACATGGAATTATAGTTTTTGATGTGCAAAAATTATTATATAATAATTCTACAAATAAAAGTCTTTGCAAATGTTGAAAATTCAATTCATGTAATATTCATATTTATCCAATTTGATCATTTTCCCATGAAAGTTGTTTATTAATTAATAAACCCAAGTAGATTCTTCCAATATTTGGTAATATGCTTTGTATTGTGTTTTATTGTTTGGAGAAAACTTGTCTTGGCGGAAAATATTCAGTATTTTTTTTATTAATAGTATACATTTTGAGCATAATGTGCAGAAATCCAGTTTCAGGTGGTACCAGATTTTCTTGTTATGATTAATTGATGAAGCTTTAATCACGATATACAGTATTTTCACGATGTTGAGCTAAGAAGATTACTTTAATAGGTATAATAACCAAAAAAGGGTGGCATTGTGGCTCAGTGGTTAGCACTATTGTCTCACAGCAAGAAAGTTGCTGGTTTAAGTCCCGGCTGGGTCAGTTGGCATTTCTGTGTGGAGTTTGCATGTTCTCCTCGTGTTGGCGTGGGTTTCCTCTGGGTGCTTCGGTTTCCCCCACAAGTCCATACACATGCGCTATAAGGGAATTGATTAACTAAATTGGCCATAGTGTATGAATGTGAGAGTGTATGGGTGTTTCCCAGTACTGGCTTGCAGCTGGAAGGGCATCCGCTGCGTAAAACATATGCTGGAATAGTTGGCGGTTCATTCTGCTGTGGTGACCTCTGATAAATAAGGGACTAAGCTGAAAAGAAAGAATGAATATCTTCAAGCATTTGATGCTGTTTTGAACCCTGATGCCAATAACAATCTAAATATTCCTAAAAGGCACACTAGAAATGTAGATAATAAATAATGTTTCACTGTATTTTGAAGAGCCCACTATATCAATATTGTGAAAGTTCATTATCACGCTTTATTGAATATCGTCTATAATGTTGGTTAATATAACGTTTTAAAATGGTTAATATTATGTTTGACGCTAATTTGTATTTTTTGTTGTTTCTTTATTTGATATACTTTTTCCCTGTGCCTTGAGCTCCACTGTGCCTTGACCTCCAGGTCTCTTTTTGTTAAATCTCTGGTTATTCACAGTTGCGGTGAACGCAGCGTGTTATCCGTCTGCTTCATCTGTGCTGATTCAGTTCGCTCCACGACTCCACACATTATCACAGTTTTCCTCAAGAGAGAAGATGCTTTATTGTTTCAGATAACTTTTGTGAAAATGTCAAATTATGGGAACGATAATGTTCGCCTATCAGTCTGTATAGCAGAAATGATCATAGAAAAAAAATGAACAACCTACGAAATCTAAGGTGTATTATCTTAAATATATAAACGTTATCATACAATTATTTTTAAATGATTAAAAGCTACTTGTTAACAAATAGATCTCCTTTTTGAAGGATATCAGTACAGCAGATATATTTTTATAGTGTGTATATCTGTTGTTTGACTGCCGTCTGATTTGAGTTTTTCTTTTAACTACTTTTTTCCTGTGCCTTGACCTCCGTTTTGCCTTGAGCTCCAGGCTTTTTTCTGTTAAACGCCCTGTTAAATTGAGCAGTGTAGATTCTGTTCACTCTATGACTGTATATTATTGCAGTTCTTTACGAGAGGAGATGCTTTGTTGTATCAGACAAACTAAAAATTTATGAGATAAATTTAAAATTTCATCTATAATATTTTTACATTTTATTTTAATTATCAGTCTGTCAGTCTGTGTAAAGTGAGTTAATCTAAGCTGTACTTTCTTATACGTAAAAAATAAGGTAATTATACTAAATCAAAACCTAAATTATTTAAAACAATTGCTTGTTAATAAATAAGTAAAGCCCAACTTCAGAATGAAGCGTCTGGCTGGTGTCTGATTTCTGTCTTTCTTTAAACTACTTATTTTCTGTGCCTTGACCTCCATTTTGCCTTGAGCTCCAGGCCTCTTTTTGTTAAATGTCCGCTTAATTTATATTGCTGTCTGTGCTGATCCCATTTGTGTACAATATCGCAGTTCTCCTCAAACCTTTGTTAAATTAAATGTCAAAAGAAAATAATCTGAACTGTACTTCCTAAAATATAAAGTAAATATTCTAAATAATTTTACAAATTGCTTGTTAATAAATAGGTAAAGCTGTTGTGGTTTTAAGGAAAGCAGATGTTCTTACACATTCAAAATGTAGGGTCTAATTTAAGTCTTTTTTCCTGTGCCTTGACCTCCATTTTGCCTTGAGCTCCAGACCTCTTTCTATTAAATGTCCGCTTATTATATATTGTCATCTGTGTCGATTCTGTTTGCGCTATGACTGTGTACATTATCACAGTTCTCCTAAACTTTTGTTAAAATTGTCAAAATATGAGAGATATTATGTTTCACTCTCAGTGTAAATGACAGAAAAGGAAATAGAAAAATTAAACAACCTACATAATCTAAACTGTACTTCGTAAAAATAAATTGCTTGTTAATAAATAGGTAAAGACTTTGTGGTTTTAAGGATAGCAGATGTATTTACACTTTCAAAATGTAGTGTCTGATATAAGTATTTCTTCTAATTACTTTTTTCCTGTGCCTTGACCTCCGTTTTGCCTTGAGCTCCAGGCCAATTTATCTTAAATATACCATTTTGAGCAGTGTAGATGCACCATATTGTCGTTTGAGCATCAAAATGGCTGGCGTCTGATTTGTGTGTTTCTTTCAACTACTTTTTTCTGTGCCTTGACCTCCATTTTGCCTTGAGCTCCAGGCCACTTTCTGTTAAATGTTTGCTTATTATCCTCTGCGCTGATTGTTTGCGCTACGACTGTCTACATTATCGCAGTTCTCCTCAAACTTTTGTTTAAATTAGTGGATGTCAGTGTATGTGACAGAAAGGGTGATAGAAACCTACATAACCTGAACTCTTTATTATTGTTAATAAATTGGTAAAGCTCTTGTGCTTTAAGGATAACAGATGTATTTACACCTTCCAAATGTCGTGTATGTTTTGTCTTTTTCTGCGCCTTGGCCTCCATTTTGCCTCTTTCTGTATAAATATTATTTTGAGCCGTGTAGATGCACCATGTTGTCGTTTGTATATTTGCAACTTCAAAAGTGTAGTTTCTGATTTGTCCTTTCTTTCCTGTGCCTTGACCTCCATTTTGCCTTGAGCTCCAGGCCTCTTTCTGTTAAATGTCCGCTTATTATATATTGTCGTCTGTGCCGATTCTGTTTGCTCCGTGACTGTGTACATTATCGCAGTTCTCCTCGAGAGAGGAGATGGTTCAATCGCAGCCGCTGCACTCTGAAAGGACCATTATTCCTCTGTTTTTCGGGCCACGGGCCGCGGAGGTGTGTGTGTTGAGAGTTTGTGAAGTGTGTTTTGTGGTGTAAATCCTCTCTCCGGTGGTTCATTGGGCAGAAAGAATGGCCATCACGGCTGTTTACTCTTTACCCAGAGTCCCGCTCACAGCTGGCCGGAGCACGCTCAGATGAGCTGTCGACTCGCTGAGAGCAGCGCCACTGAATGATAAAGTAAACACAAGAGCAGAAAGAGAGAAAAACAGATGGAGAGAGAAAAAAAGAGCAACTGAGTAAATGTTGTCGCTTTTCTCAGACTTTTGGGAAGCTTTGTACTGGACAAACAAACTAATTACTAGCTTTGAAAAACAAGTCCATAGAAATTATTATTGTATCACATTAATAAATTACATTAATTGGCAGTTCATTTTGCTGTGACGACCCCTGATGAATCAAGGAAATAAATGAAATTATATTCATTATACAACACATATTTCCCAGTGATCCACTGTGTAAAACATATGCTGGATAAGTTGGCGGTTCATTCCACTGTGGCAACCCCTGATTAATAAATGGACTAAGCCGAAAAGAAAAAGAATAAACATATAACATAACGGGCGTGAACAGATCTCTCATCACTACAGGAGAATTGATTTTCATTTAGATTTTACTTTTTAAATAGGGTTCGGGTTAGGGCTAGGGTTAGGACATTACATGCAGCAATGACGTGATATATAAAACCTATATAAAACATGATATTATAAATTATTATTGCATTTTAAATTCTATTTATTATTAAACAAAATATTTAGAGATCTCTCATCACTACCGGTGAATAGATTTTCGTTTTGATTTTACTTTTTAAATAGGGTTCAGGTTAGGGCTACGGTTAGGACATTAAAAGTAAACAAAATGAGTTTTTTTTGTTTACTTTTTATTTTTTAAAATAGGGTTCTGGTTAGGGCTAGGGTTATGACATTACATGCAGTAATGATGGACAATTCAACACAACCTTTATTAATAATACAAGACCGATCTCTCACCACAAAGCGAGACTTTCTTTTTATTAATCTTATTTTTTTTAATGGGGTTCAGGTTAGGGCTAGGGTTAGGACATTACATGCAGCAATGATGGACAATTCAACATAACCTTTATTAATAATCAAGGTTAATAATAAGATTTCTTTTTTTTTTGCAATAATATAAAGCAGTAATATATTATTCCTATTTCTTAAGGGAATTCTACAAAAATGTGTATGTCTAAATACAGCACACTATCTTTTCATGTTATTCAGATTTGTAATAGCAATTTTACGATATTTGAACAAATAACATAATTACAGTATGTGGAAAATATAAAGACTACACAAGTGGATATATTCTTCATCTGAAAATAGGCAATTTAGCCAAAATTAGGCTTTAATGAAATGCTTGCTATAGGTTGAGACTTCAAAACAGTAATTATTAATATTGTATTCAATTCTTTTCTAATTGCGTTACTCTTAAAATCCCCATAAATCCCAACACATAGACAATATATATATATATATATATATATATATATATATATATATATATATATATATATATAAACACTTACATTTTAAACAACATCATGCATCAAAGCACAGAGCTTTTCAAATTATCGACACCATATTTCAAGCATATATTGACAATAATTTAGTGAAATATTACATATAAATGTAACAATAGATCCTATTTAGTTGAAAAATTCAGTTATTCTGCAAAAAATACACTAGAAAATACTGTACTGATTTATACAGAACTGTTGAATTTATTTGCATAATTTAAGCAAGTATAAGTAAATCAGGTTAAATTACCTGTAAATGAAAATTAATCTCTTACTTTATCAGTGGAAATGTAACTTAATTACAGTTACTTTATAAGTAATTACACTGAACACTGTTTGCGACGACATCTTGTTTAGTTATAATTGAAAAATATTGGTTTATCATCAAGCTTTTTTTCATATAATAACTTGGTGACATTGTTCACTGATGGAGTTTGAGAAATAACGATGTAATTTACCTTAATGTCAGTTCCTGTGTGTGTGTGTCTGTGTGTCTGTGTGTGTGTGTGTGTGTGTGTGTGTGGAGAAGAAAAAGAACAAATAACCAAAACCACTGAACATCTTGTTACAATGATTATTTATTAAATTTAAAATATCTTTAGCACAGATTAAAAATCAGACACCTCCAGCTATCATGGTCGTCATGAATTGAAAATAAACATTCCTAAAAAACAGTCCCTGTTCCTCCACTGATCTGACCCATGATCTCCTTCATAGAATAGTCTCTGGGTTCGTCATAAATGTACAGGTCATTGCATAGGGCTGAGGCAAAACGCTTGGGTTTCACTTGAGTCAATCCCCGCATGGCCACAAGACTAGTTAACATAGTATGTACAAAACAAAACAGAGAAAAGGACTTTAGTTTTGCTGTTGTAGTCAAGAAACCAGGATATTCTTCATAATTGGCAAATGAAAGGAAACAGTTGTGTGAGCATATGAAGGTTGGTTTGCAAATGCAGGGCCATGGTTCAAAATCCAGACAGTTCCCATTGTTCCTCCTCCCAGAATGATGTGTGTTTGCCTCAACCCTCGTACAGAACGTCTGAAGGAGAACAAGAAACACGGGGAAAACACTGCGGCAATGACACACAACTGTGTTTAGCACAAAAACAAAGGTGAATAAAAAAAAAAAAGATCACAATATTTCACATCTGTTCATGAGATCATGTTTATTTGACCAATCGTTTTGTTATTATTATGTTGCTTTTTCTTAATTCACTTATTTTTTTGTATTTTTAGCACATGCCATATGCGATTTGGATTATAAAAGTACCTGAAACAACTGCTAGAGTGTCAGCATGCATAGCTGTTCGATATTTACAGATGTATGTACAACACAGAGCGGAGGCGAGAGTTTTTACACACTTTTTTTTTTTTGTCTTTTTACTTGTATTTTTTTTTTAAATAGGGTTCGGGTTAGGGCTTGGGCTAGGACATTACATGCAGCAATGACGGAAAATTCAACACAACCTTTATTCTTCTTGAAACAAAGGGATTTCACTGTTATCCAGTAATAGTCATCACTTGTGTTTCTCTCGTGGTGCTCTATGACAGACACACTACATTGCGTTGGGATGACGATCACGTTTGTTGGCGCTGTAGCGCGACAGCCGTACTACAGTGAAAATAAATAAACTATGTCTGCCAACTATAAACTCAGCACAGAACTCCAATACTGATGGTAAAAGAGGAAGTAAATCACGATTTGTACACTAGATACAGATTTCAGCAGGTGCGCGTGATGAGGGCGTCATTTTAACGAGGAAAATCATTGGTCGTTTTATTACTGGACATATTAATCACGTCTAACACGACACCGTCAACGTATGGATGTTAAATATACAATAATGCGGAGCACGGGATTTCACGAGGAGCGCAAAATCGTAGAAACCAAGCAACCGATGCTTGCTTTATCCTATCATGCCTGATTAGCATACGGCGTTATCATCGCAATTATTGCTAAACAAAACTACTTATTTGGATGTGCATGAGGTTACATATTAAAAATTGCCTTTGATACAGGAAGACGTTAAATATTTCTGCAGGTTAACGAGATAAATGGGCTTATTGCAGAGTTAATGGAAGTAGCTTGAGTCCACTTTTGGCCTAGAAAGGTTAACTCTTTGTTTTTATTTGCTTTGGTTTTGGTTGTTAGTATTGCTGTAATCCTGATCTAACGGTTTTGGTGTATTCCTAAAGGTTTGACTACCTGTACAGTGCAGAATGTGGTTAGCTAGTGAGGATTTTGTTATTGAAGAAGTGGTTCTCAACTGGTGTTTCTTTGCTTCATGAAACCTTTCGGATCTTTTGTGTCAAATCAGTGGCGAGGTCACGTGATTTCAGTAGACGGAGCTTCTTTATGACATTATGGAAATGTTTCTCCACTATGCGGAGATCTGTGTGATACTATAAACCCCACATAAATCACGTAGCTTCATTTAGATCGCCCCCTAGTGGTGAATCACTGAACTGAAGTTTACATACATGTTAATGAGACCTTTGTAAAATGAAAGGGAATAATAGTATAGTTGACCTGTTTAGCAGAGCTCATCATGAAACAAAAGCCTTGATAATGTATTAAAGAATGCGTAATTTACAGTGCTTCCCACACACAGACTTTACTTGGGTATATTTAGACTGCATTTACACAGCAGATCTTAATGTTCAATGCTGATTTTGTGACAGTATCTGATTTTTTTTGATGACCAGCTTACATCATCTTTTAAAGGCGACTTGTATCCGATTGTCTGCATTTACGCTGCACACGGCAAAGGCGCAATGACCAGGAAAAAGAGCGGGCGCTGACTTACAGCGGATAATAAGAGCGCTCTTTTCTCTGTTCCTGTATTTAATCTGTTTGCAGAGTTTCCTTTTTTAAATTCTTTTTGACAAGCTGTTTTACTCTAGTTTATGATAGAAAAGCTCTCATTTGGCCATCTTCTTTTAATCTAGGCCTTTTCAAACCAGTAGGTGTCTTTGTCATGTCCATGGCGTGATTTAAACACGTGATGTATGCCAGTTTTGTATTAGTTCATATTGTTTATGTGGTGGATATTGCGCTCTCTCGCTCTCTCTCTTGTTAACATACTTGTGCTACATGACATTATAAAGGCTTTTTTTGTCCTATGTGAGGTTTGGGACTGCTAATGTCTGATCTGAAATGAAAGCGTCAGTGTTGACGTCATTCGCTAGTTTTTAATGAGCCGTGACTCGCATTGACAGGTGAAAATCCGATCTACCTGCAGACATGGATGTGACTCAAATCAGATTCAGGCCTTGTTCATATGTAGAAATTTTATCCGATATGAGTGAATCAGAATCCATGTGATGTCTTCCTGCTTACACATACATGGGCCATATCCCATCTGTGCGACATGACTGGAGAAAAATATCAGAATTGAGTCATTTGAACCATGCAGTGTAAATGCAGCCAAAGTGACAGATTTCATTAATTTTTTGTACCATTATTATTATCCTTTTACACGTTTTGTATCCCCTAATATAAACAAACATCAGTGGTCGGTTAAGCAGTGGAAAATCTCTCGTTTACCGGTTTCATACTGCTCGTTCTGTGTGCACGAGAGCTGTCAACACTCCCACAGACAGTCTCACATGCTCTGCAGACCCACAGTGACCTGCACCTTTTTGTGTCCAGCCGGGGTTTATAAACCTACTAAAATATCCGGGATTGGGTTTTGTTTTCTAAGCTGATGTTAATTTTATGCGCTCAGCAGCTGCGAGAGAGACATTAAATAATTAATTCTTTAATGTAAACGACTCAGAAAAACTTTAGGAAATACTCGGAGAGGGCTAAATTGGCTGCAGAATATTTGTACACCATTAGAAAAGGGTAATCAACTCATGTGTCTTATTTAAATAATCAACACATGTTATTCTTGAAATTATCATAATTGTTTGAGACATTCTCTGTTTTTATTCCTTTATTTCTGTCATTTATTTCTCATTTGCTGTATATTTTTTTCATTTGATGATGTCAATATATTTCATATTTATAAATCTAAAATGCTTTGGCAATACTGTACAGAATGTCATGCCAATAAAGCAACCTGAACTTGAATGAGAGAAGCTGATTTTACCTGTCAGTGGGTGCAAGAGAAATAGTGATTTTATTTTTATTTTTATATATTTCAGTCTTTTTTATTTTTTATTTTAACCCATTGAAAAGAAAAACTTTAAAACTGATAATATTAAAAATAGTGTTAAAAATCTAATTATGTTTTTGTTTGTCACATATAGTGAACTATTTATGTGCTGTGGGTAAAAGGTGTTTCAATTCGGCTACACCGCAAGTATATTTCAAACCTGTGGGAAGCTCTGTTTTATCTTCTGATATTAGGCTATGAGCTATAGGTAGGCCCACACAGAATCATAGCTTATCATTAAGTCTGTTTATTTACTTGTGTAAATGTGTGTACATTTATATTTATTCAGTTTTGAAATATATTTCAATAATACTATTGACTAATATTAAAATGTTCATATGATTTATGTACAATACAGTTGGTAAAGTAATATTGTCTGTCTTTTAGTAGAGATATTATATGAGAGACTTGCTTTGTTTACCAAATAAGTGGATCTAGATGAATTTGCATTGTAAACATTAAAAAAAAGGTTAAAAACTTTTAAATTATTTTTTATTTTAGATTTGTGTTTATAGTTACAATACTCCCAAAAATCATTCCGCATAAATCTGCAGAATTTTTACAAACTTCTGCACAGAAAAAGCAAAAAATGTCTGCGAGTCTGTCTGGCCCTAGATATAGGGTATACTTTTCATTTAAACTTTGCAATATGTTTGAATGAGTTCTGTTGCATTTACACAGTTTTGGCCACTGGGTGTGCTGTTTCCAACACTTTAAAATAGCGTATTGTTTTACGAGGCAGTTTCTTCACTAGTTTGTGCACAAATTAATACATTTTTTGTTGCAGCAAATGTCATGTGTAGGCCCACACAGAATCCACAGATTTCTAGCCCATCATTGAGTCTGTTTATTTACTTCTGTTGATGTGTGTAAAGTTATATTAATTCAGTTTTTAAATACATTTCAGTCAAATTATTGTTTAATATAACAATCTTCATATGATTTATGTATAATACAGGTTTTAAAGTCACATTTTCTGTATTTTAGTAGAGATATTATATGACAGACTTGCTTTGTTTGCCAAATAAGTGCTTCTAATTGGATTTGCATCGTAAACATGAAATAAGTTAAAATATTTTAATATTATTTTTTATTTCATACATTAAGTCTTTAGTTACGATACTCCCAAAATCATTCCACAAAAATCCACAGATTTCTTACAAAATTCTCGACAGCAAAAAACGTCCGCAGATTCGGCCTAGCCCTACACATGTGTCCAGTCAAATTAGTATACCTTAAAAACTATCAAAATTAGGCAAAACTATATATTGTTTTCTGATCATTTGAAAAACCATCCCACAGAATGAACTATTTTTGTGTGTCAAACAGTATCGAGACACATCCAGTGATAGATAATGGGTCCTGAAGCAAAACCAGTTGAGAAGCACTGCTTTAACTGATCAGATGCTCCATCGCTATCTCTGCTTCTGGGCTGAGCTCTTGATAAATGTGAGCAGTACCTGGTCCAGCATGTTAATGCCTTTTATCATAAAGCTTATCGGCCCAAAGGGCCCGTCAGGGTCAAGCGCCAGGAGGTTCAGCATAACGGCAATAAGATCCATGTTCTCTTATTCAGTCTGACAATCCAATCTCAGCATCTCCCACAGCTAAATACACCAAAGCAGGAGGCTCATGGTTAGAAACCCTATTATTGTCCCGCTGCTAACGGATAAAGGAAATGGTGTTCCAGTCTAGAGCCTCAATGGATCAATCGCAGATCTATATTTAGTGAGGATGCATCAGAGGGAGCTTGATGGGAATGTATTCAAAGTTCTAATAAAGCGTATGCGCTAAACCCCAATTGAACAATCGAGCCGACTGTACGGCGAGCATCTCTGAGTAAAGCTGTAATTCAGATGGCGATTACTTCTGTAATAAAGTCGTCTAAGCTAGCCGCTAGCTCGGCGTTAGCCCTATTCAGTTGGCGCAGCTCTGATACGGCGCTGCTGGGATTTAAGCATGTGTTCTCGGATGCGTTCGGAAGACTGCGCGGGCTTTGGAAATGGGCGAGAGGAGTATTTGGATGAGGGTACGGATTCATTTCAGCCTATTGTTTGGCGAAGGGACAGCAGTGAGCTAGCCAGCGCTGAAATCACACACTCCACATCCATTAGCGGTGGTAATCTCAGTCACGCTAGTCTTCACAGTGCGTCATTACAGAAGGCATTAGCAGCGCCAAGTGGTGTGCTGCAATGGAGCATGTGCGCTCGTCAGGCGTGTATTAGCGTTAGCTTTGAGCCGGTGGGCACTGTACTCCAATCAAGGTGAGGTGACAGCAAGGACACACAAAGAACACTGCACGGAGAGAGAAAAAAAGAAGCACTTCTTGAGCTAGCCCGAGGTTGTTTGCTAGATACCAAGCTGGTTTTGCGAGCTCAGGATTGGCTGGTTTTGGGTACTTGGACAGAACAGCAGATGGCCAACCATATAAACACCAGCTTGGCCATGATGCCAAACCAGCTAAACCACCTCAGGCTTGTTAGCAAACATACTTAGAACACGTCGTATAAAATATTGGGGCATTATGAGAATCAATACTCGCAGAGCATTCCTATAGTTTCTAAACCTTTATCCCGCGTCTGGATTTCTGAGCACATTTGTTATTCCTAATGAGCTAATCGAAGCTAAGAGGCGTCCTGTGCAATTTGCTGAGCGTCTAGCTGATTTTCCTATTAAAAGCTGGCTGTAATAACCAGGGAAATAATTTCACACAGCTCTGAAAGAGTGCAAACACCTTCTTTGTGCATATGACAACATTAAACGTAATTACAAGAGCAGTGAATCCATAAAGTGCATCTTTGCATATTGACTCACTGCATTAGGTGCGCTAGAGGGCTTGAGTGACATTTTGCGTCCTTTCATATTCCCGGCTTCAAATATGTATTAACTTATCACTGCAAAAGCAGGTAAGACTCCAGAAAGATCCATCCTTTTGATGTCATGTTTATTGCGGCGCTAACCAAAGCAACATGCAGCATCTGTGTACTTCAAAAGACGCGCGGCCAAACACACACACACACACAGACAGATAGAGAAAAACACACAAACTGGAGTTAAACGGGGAAGTTCGCTCGCTGAATTTCTGACTACAGCCTTGGCTTTCTTCCTGCCAGTCTGTGTGTGTGTGTGTTTCTAACAAGCGTTCTGTCACAGTCTTTGCCAGCTTGAGCTACAGCTGTTGATTTGGCTCCTTAAATGAGCCAAAGTCTTTGTACTGTTTGTGTATTTGCGTCTGTTTAAAGACTTGGCCATCGGTGCACGTCTCTCCGAGCCTCTGCCAGACGATCTCCTAAACGGTGGCCTGCGCTTTTTTCAGATCTGAGATGCTCCTGCACTATTTGAAGATAAAGCGGCCGTCCATTTCATGTGCATCTAACAGAAGTTAACTTCCTCGTCGTGAGTGAAGTAGCGTAGGATGGTTTCTTCAGTGAGAGGAGGGACATAAAAGACCAGTCTGGAAACATTTGAACTGCACGTCGGCTCTAATTCTGTCTGACATGTTTTTCTTTTCCTGTGTATCTTCAGCCCTCTTTTCCCCAAGACAGTTAAAACACCGGGGATAAGCAACCATCCCTGACAATTAGACGCTGATCGGCCAAGCGGAAAAGTGCAGAGCATCTGTAAGACGTGAAGAGTCATTTGTTTTTGTGTAAACAATCAAACCCGAGGGCATGAATGAAATAAACACTGCACCAGGCTTGAATGGGCGGGGGGGATGTTTGTTGTGTGTATACACTCTCAGAAATAAAGGTAGAGGTGCATTTGGCACCTTGAGGTACTACTGTGCACTCTCAGAAATAAAGGTACGCGAGCTGTCACTGGGGTGGTACCTTTTCAAAAGGTACAAATTTGTACCTAAAGGTCCATATTAATTCCATAAAAAGTACAAAAGTGTTCCTCTTAAATTTTTTAGGTACTAACATATACTTTTGAGGTACCAATATGGACCCTTTAAGTACAAATGTGTACCTGTTAAAAAGGTACCACCCCAGTCACAGCTCGCATACCTTTATTTCTGAGAGTGCACAGTAGTACCTCAAGGTGCCAAATGCACCTTTGACGTACCAATATTGACCCTTTAGCTAGGTATGCTAGGTACTGTCCCAGTGACAGCTCTCGTACCTTTATTTTTAAGAGTGTAAGGCCCAGATGAGTGGTTTTTACATTACATAACAACTTGATTCACGAGGCGTCGAGGATGGAATTGCTAGACTGGCCTTTGAGCCCTGGCTGAACACCATAATATTAAGTGACTTAAGATGTCAAAGCTGAATTTTTGATCATTTGTGTCTAGTTTAATGTGCAAAGACAGCAATTGGAAATTGTTTAGATGACCCAGCATGTCAACTGAATACCTTTAGAAACCTCGGCATCTGAAAAAACAGATTCAAGTAATAGCTTTTGAGTTTTCCCACACTGAAAGCCTAAGTGCTAATCGTCCATCTGCATTATGCTGGGTTCACACCAAACTCAAAGCACCGCATCACTTGCTCTAGTTTACCTGCAGGATGTTTTTTCCCCTCGTGAATTGTTTACTTGAGCTCAAATATTTGAACTTGTGTGGTAGATGCATGTTCTCCGTCATTCACGCAATGATAATTGACTTTGTATGTCATTTACTTGTGCAGATAATTTCACGTTTGGTGTGAACCCAGCATTAAATAATTCATTTTGTGCCTGTATTTCCAACAAATTTGAAGTCATCACATTATTTCTTACCTCCAAATGCTTTCAGTGTGTGCGGACCTTAGCAGAGGACATTGCATTATAGAGGATACCGTGATATGGGATATGCATTTCCAGCCTATCTTCAGTTTCTTTTCATTCGATATCTTTGTGCTGAATCCCTTTTATTAGGATTTAAATCTGTTTGTGTGTGTGTGTGTAAGTGCAGACGTGTCTCCAGCAGTGACAGAAAGTCCCCATTGACTCTGTGACATCCAGAAATCCCTTTGACATGAGATGAATAGACAGTTTTGGCAGGCTGCCCCACAGTCGTCTTTACAAGACTTCCCCAAAGCACTTTTTTTCTGCTATGTACAGTATCTACAACTATACTGTTTTTGTATGTGTTGATCATTGTCTGTGATTCTTGGCAGGCGTACAAGAGATATACAATAGACCTGCCAATTGAGTGCTTCCCAGTTCCAGTTTCTGAGATATTATATCCCGTTTTTCCTACTTACAGTAAAAATACCGGCAAGTGCTTGTCAGTCGGTCAGTTGTTTTCCTGCTAAACCAATGAACCCTAGAGAGGACACAGCATGAGTTCACCTTTTATAGAACTTGCCAGAATTGAACACTTCCAACCGGCTCATCCCGGTGGTTTCTAGACTAGTATTTGGCAGGTACCTATATGACAGCATGCAGATTGTTGACAGACATGTGTCCGATGTACAACTGGAACTCCAAGCTCACAGGCTGTCTTTTGACAAGCAGTTCCCCCATCAGTTCCAAGAGGGGACGAAAAGCAAGTTTCCAATGGTTAGAGATGTCTTTGGTATTGCCTGACCCTTTGAAAGAGCATCACCCACTATGTTGTCCACCTGTCAGTGCTCAGTATTCTGACATTGTCAATGTTTGTTTTCACAGCAACAGGGAGCGGCCACTACAGTCTACTGCGCTGTGGCTCCAGAGCTGGAGGGTATCGGCGGGATGTACTTCAACAACTGCTTCCGATGCCTGCCCTCCCCGCAAGCCCAAGACCCCGCAGCCGCCCTCAGTCTGTGGGAACTCAGCGAGAGACTCGTCCAGGAGAAATCCACCCCTCCTCAGGTGCTCTGACCCCCCCCCAACACCAACACCGTTGGATTCAGGCTTAGGATAATCATTGTTTTGAAGGGGCAAGAAACGATTATAAACTGTACAAGGACATTGGCAATCAAGCTCGGAAGTTATCTGGGAATCGGAAGCTAGAACCACATGGGCAGGGACTTCTACAGCAGATAAAGAGATGCGGAGAGACAGCGAGAGATTCAATTCAATTGCGTTTCACTCGTTCTCAAAGGCAGGCGTAGTCACTCAATCCCGCATTAGGGTTTAACTAGGTCTAGATCACTCTATAAATGTCTCCTTAACAAGCAATAACGTTTGAGTTGTCTTTAGAGAGAGAGAAAAGGGGAAGAGGGGGGTCGTCTATATGGTTTAAATGGACACTTGCGGGAATAGAAATACTTGTTTGGAGATCAGTGTCAATCTTAAGTCTGCTGTACAGATAAAAATGTCGAATAAATGTTGTAACCCTACAAAGACATAATGCGGGAAATGTACAATTAGTGAACTATTTACAAAACGTGGTGTCTTCACATTGCTAAGAATAGGCCTGTATTGATATCCTGTACACAATATACACGATGCTGTCCTGAAAGGATGTGATTGCTGTTGTCTTTCTTTACCCCGTCTGACTAGAGCCTCCTGAACACTTCTTATAAAACCCTGGGCTAACGTGAAGGATGATAAAACAGCATCTGGTACGAGGGCCGTCAGCGGAAATATCTGGAGGAAGTTCCTTTTTATTGTCCAGATTGCATCATCAAACATGCAGGGATGTTTCCTAATTTGCTTTTCGTCGCGAGCGAGACATCTGACTTGAAATCGTGGGTAGAGTCGCTAAAAGGGGATTGTGGGTAAGGCTGAGGAATGGCACTCAGGTTGATAAAGGGTTTGTGATTTCTCCCGATCATCTTCCTCCTCCTCACCGTGGTCTTCTTCAGGGGTTGATTTTGGAGAGGTTGTGCTTTGTGGCAGTCTTGGAGCCGTGGGTCACCCTAAGCCAGAAGCGTTCCAGTGTTACACTGTCTGTAAAGAAAGACAAAGACACAGATTCATTTACAAAAAAAAAAAAAGATGATTTAAAATGTTATTTAATGTAATCATCATACTTATATACACACTAGATATCACAAACGGACCCTGAGCATGCGTCAATTCCGCCACCACATTTGTACAGTGCTCCCAGGACCAAAGTCATTCAACCGCACTAGTCAAGACTAAAGCCAATCTGAAGATGCTGGACTTCAGTGATGTAAACGGGTGTAGTAACGAGCAAACAAGGACAGAACATTTCATAGGTAAGATTTCATTTTTTTTAAGATTTTGTATGTTATGAACCTTTGTGCTAAACAAGTAACGTTATTGATGATAATACAGTCTCTTACTGCACTGACCTTAAGGCAAAGTAGCACCAACTTGCACTAAATTCTAAGGTTATGCTAGTTTTGTTGAATAAAATCAGCAAACAATGTAAAAAAAATTTGACAACAAGATGCTGCGCTGCCAGAAACCTGTATTATTGTCAACTAAGTGAAGTAATGGCTAGTTTTTGAAGTAACTTATAAGGGTGTCGGTTAACAACAGATATGTATTTATCCATGGCTCCGGATGGCTTGTCCTCCACTGTACCTTGGTCCCACATTCATTTCAAAGGAGCACTACCCTGTACTAAAATGGCAGCTCTATTGATGCATTTCTTCCAATAGACTATAACAGTGTAGGTAAAATCTAATGTGAATATCTATGATTGTAAACAGTCATATCAGAAAAAAAAAAAACTTAGCATACGTTCATGCTTCCTTCACTAAACAGTGAACATCACATCTTGTATTGTTTCTAGTGCTACAAAAACTGCTAACAGCACCAAAAACCAATATTTTGGTTTTAAATTATTAAATAGTCATTAATAAAAACAATTAGTCACTTTATTTTAAGATACATTATAATTCTCGATATTGACGAACTATTAAGACCTTATAAATATATAAAATTCTAAACTTTAAAAACTACTAATTTGCAGTTTATTATTAGCAAGTAAAGGCTGGTTTATAGTTCTGCATTAAGCACACACGTATTGTCCAGCACAGCCTTCACGCAGTCGCATACCCCTCGCCGTGGCTGATGATGATGCGCACTTCTCAAAAAATGTAACTACATGTCGCAACGACGTGCAGCGCAAGTTCTGTGATTGCTCTGTGATTGGTCAGCTTGGTAGCGCTGATGAATGTGGGCGGGACTAAGAGCCGCACGAACCAGTTAGAGTGAGTGTTTACAAGTGTCGAGTCCTGTGAAGGAGCTCCAATTGGAAACTTCTACGTCTAAGCGCACACGTATGGTCTGGCGCAGTCGCGTACCCTTCGCTGTAGCTGACACCTCTCAAAAATGCAACTACACGTCACAACGACACACAGCACAAGCTCTGTGATTGGTCAGCTTGGTATCGCTGACGAGTGTGGATGGGGCCAAGAGCTGCAGGAACCCGTTGGAGCGAGTGTTTACAATTGTCAAGTCCCATGAAGGAGCTCTAATTGGAAATGGCTGGGTCAAGCGCACACGTACGGTCCAGCGCATTCGCATACCCCTCGCTGTTGTGGCCGCTGATTCGCACCTCTCAAAAAAATGCAACTACACAACGACACACTGCGCAAGCTCTGTGATTGGTCGGCTTGGTAGCGCTGACGAGTGTGGGGAGGACCGAGAGCCGTGCGAACCCGTTGGAGAGAGTGTTTACAAGTGTCGAGTCCCGTGGAAAACCTCCAATTGGAAACTTCTGCGTCAAGCACACACGTATGGTCTGGTGCATACCCCTCGCCACGGCTGACAACTACATATCACAACACACAGCGCAAGCTCTGTGATTGGTCGGCTTAGTATCGATGATGAATGTCGGCAGGACAGAGAGCCGTGCAAACCGCTGGAGGGAGTGTTTACTAGTGTTGAGTCCCGTGGAGGACCTCCAATTGGAAACTTCTGCGTCAAGCACACACGTATGGTCTGGTGCATACCCCTCGCCACGGCTGACAACTACATATCACAACACACAGCGCAAGCTCTGTGATTGGTCGGCTTAGTATCGATGATGAATGTCGGCAGGACAGAGAGCCGTGCAAACCGCTGGAGGGAGTGTTTACTAGTGTTGAGTCCCGTGGAGGACCTCCAATTGGAAACTTCTGCGTCAAGCACACACGTATGGTCCGGTGCAGCCTTCGCGCAGTCGAATACCTCTGGCCACGGCTGACAACTACATGTCACAACACACAGCGCAAGCTCTGTGATTGGTCGGCTTAGTATCGATGACGAATGTCAGCAAGACAGAGAGCCGTGCAAACCGCTGGAGGGAGTGTTTACTAGTGTCGAGTCCGATGAAGGAAACTTTTGGTTTGTGTTTACTGTATGGTTAAAGTTGTTGCACGTCTGCCGGTTCCCATCTCAGAATGAGCCAATTTTAGCTACGTGTACATTAAGGCAGCATTAGGGTCACGTCGATCACTCGACTCAGAAGTATAAATCAGCCTCAAGCTAATAGCTTAGGGGTAGGATTAGGGATGTAAAATAAGATCAAATCACGCTATTAACTCCTGCCTATTATTAAAATATTAACTGTTTTAGTAGGTAGTATAAGCTTATTTTACCAGCCCAATACCAAAACCCAACTTCTAACATGCTGACTATTAATAAGCAACTAATTAGTAGTTTATTGAGCTAATAGTGTTAGTTAATAGTGTTACTGAACAAATGTTGAAAAACAACAGTACTAATACATGATGTACAAGCATAAGGTACACGCTGCGTGAAAACATGACGTAATTTACATCTTAAGTGGGGAACAGTACGCATTGTGATGATAAAAATAGCGAGTCTTTTACATCACAGCCCCAGGAACAAAAAAGGACATCTCTAGGGAATTAAACCAAGAAAGTCTCCTCTATCTGGCGAATCAGGGGTGAATGAGTTTCCCAGGAGTGACATGAGCTGAACCCGTTCTCGCTTGTGTGTTTAGCGAGGCTTTGACCATGACCCGGAACAACTCCATAAACAAACCGCCTGTCACACGCATTACTCGCTCCAACAGAGTAATTGACACATCAAGAAACCAATCATAAAAGAGACCCGTCCCGCCCTTTCACGCTTGTGCAGCCAATGGAATCAATAACCTGGACCAGCAAGACATGGATAAAAGCAACTCTCTAGTACATTTCTGCAGCAGAAAATCAGGTGGCATTACAACACACTGAACTCCTTCAGTGTGCCACAAAGGAAACATGCACAAGTTGTACAAAATGTAAGCGTGATCTCTTCCCAACCTGTCAGAAATGTGCAACCCAGCATGTGATCTGAAGAACGGGGTTGTGTAATGCTCAGGGTACACACTCTCCTGCACAAACAGGGTTGCGTAATGTACATGTTCCCTTCTCGGTGCAGGTGGCCTATCTATGTTTGCTCCCACACACACACACACACACTGTATTAGGAGACCATGATGCAATGCAGAAATTGCACATACACAGATTGGGTGTATGATACTGAAAGATAGACAAGGTGTTCCTAGTATTCCTCGTACATTTAAGCGGTGTGCAAATTATACATTGACTATTGGGTCAGCTTTTTAGTAGTTTCTAATAGATACGCATGCTTCAGTGAACCAAATTTATACATTTAATTCAATTACATATCACTGGTTAATTAAACTTATTTAAGTGTTTAGTGATTCAAGAGATAATGAGGTGATTCTGACCTATACTGTAATCTCTGATGGGTTATTTCAACAGATGTGTTTCTCTATTCTTTCTATCTATCTATCTATCTATCTATCTATCTATCTATCTATCTATCCATCTATCCATCTATCTATCTATCTATCTATCTATCTATCTATCTATGTGTATATATATATATATATATATATATATATATATATATATATATATATATATATATATATATATATACACGCCACTTTATTAGGTACACCTGTCTAACTGCTCGCTAACACAAATTTAGCACATGGATTGCAACTCAATGCATTTAGTTCAAACTGAGCATCAGAATGAGAAGAAAGGTGATTTAAGTGGCGTCCCCAACATGAAAGCATGGATCCATCCTGCCTTGTATCAGCGGTTCAGGCTGGCGGTGGTGGTGTAATGGTGTGGGGGAGATTTTCTTGGCACACTTTGGGTCCATTAGTACCAATTGAGCATTGTGTCGCCACAGCCTACCTGAGTATTGTTGCTGACCATGTCCATCCCTTTATGAGCACAGTGTCTCCATCTTCTGATGGCTACTTCCAGCAGGATAACGCACCATGTCATAAAGCACCAATCATCTCAGACTGGTTTCTTAAACATGACAATGAGTTCACTGTACTCAAATGGCCTCCACAGTCACCAGTTCTCAATCCAATAGAGCACCTTTGGGATGTGGTGGAACGGGAGATTGGCATCATGGATGTGCAGCCGACAAATCTGCAGCAACTGTGTGATGCTATCATGTCAATATGGAGCAAAATCTCTGAGGAATATTTCCAGTACCTTGTTGAATCTCTGCCATGCAGGATTAAGGGAGTTCTGGAGGCAAAAGGGCGTCCAACCCGATACTATTAAGGTGTACCTAATAAAGTGGCCTGGCAACTTGCAAGTTCTTGCAACTGTTTAAGTTCCATGTGCGATCATAGATGTCTATAAAACACCTGTCTAACTTTACTTTTAGGCCATATGTAGATAAAAACACGTATTTTGCAAGAAAGGTGTCTTCTGAACTCTTGCGGTGTCTATCGGTAGGCTAGATCTGCTGCTGTTCAAAACGCTGACTGAATATTTTGCTGCAATTATGCATTCTCAATGGTATGAACCGTCAGAGAGGCGTTCAAATGTATATGTATATTATGGTTATTGTGTTTTTTTATTATTATTTAATCTAGTTTTGGAGATCAAGGGTTAATCAGGGGGGTCAAAGTTGCACATTATCCGCACCCTGCATCCAAGGGTAAAGAGGTAGTCGAAAACTACAGTGCTCATAAACAAACACTCTGTATGTATTTCGAATTGAGCGTGTGTGTGGGATTGGAGGTGGGGCGGCGCTCTATTTCTGGTTCCACTCAGTCTCTTCCCTGTTCTTGCTCTCTTTTCTTGTTCTATCTGTTCTCTCCAGAGAGGTAGAGAGGTCTGGGAGAGGTAGAGGCAGTAAAAGTGTCACCGTGTAATGAATGGGCCCCTGATGGAGGGAGAGAAAGAGAGTTGTTGGGGGGGAAAGGAGGAGGAGGAGGACGAGGAAAGACTGGTTGTTATTTGTCTGAGATTGAGGGAGGATAGCTAATGATGTGAGGCATGTAAACCTGAAGTGGCACTAAACCATTTGTGTGTGTGTTTGTGTGTGTGTGTGTGGGAACCAATGGGACTGTCCTGATCCTGGATAACAGGAGATAAAGTGGGAACACAGATGTAGTGTTTCTGGGCCAGCCAGGTGTCACATACTGTATTGTTTGCAAATGGCTGAACATAGATAGGAAAGCTTCCAGTCCTACAAGGGTGCCGCTCAGCAAGGTCTTAACCAGGGGCACTGGGACAAGAGGGATTCTTGTAGACCACATCCCCTGTTGTCTGATATAATGTTTACTACCTCAGTTGGCTCGCATTGAAGCAACATTTCTAATAGATAAAGGTCCAAGCTTATCCCTACAGGTAAGACCGAGGTCTGATCGGAGCATCTATCTGAGGGTCTACCAGCAGCAGTAGATCTGCACTTAAACTGCACTGATTTTACTCTGATGATCTATCGAGGTTACTGTAGTATGTAGTTGTTGGGAGAATCTCAACTTTACGATTTTCAAATTCTCATAGAGCCACCCTTAAAGGTACTGGATATAGGCTCATTTTATAACTTCCCTTGACTTAGACAGTTAAGTTTAACCAGTTTTTTTAATCTATTCAGCCGAGTCTGGCAGGATCACTTTTATCTCAGCTGGGCAAAGATCACTGAATCAAATCAGACCATTAGCATCTCGCTCAAAAAATTACCAGAGTTTTGATATCAAAAGTACCACTTGGCAAGATCTTATCCAGGGGCACTGGGACAAGAGGGATTCTTGTAGCCCACATTCCCTGTTATTTGCTAAAATGTTTACTACTTCCTTTGGCTCGCATTGAAGCAACATTTCTAATAGATAAAGGTCCAAGCTTATCCCTACAGGTAAGACCGAGGTATCTATGTGCAGGTCTACCAGCAGCAGTAGATCTGCACTTAAACTGCATTGATTTTACTCTGATGATCTATCGAGGTTACTGTAGTATGTAGTTGTTGTTGTTGGGAGAATCTCAACTTTCACCATTTTTTAATCCATTCAGCCGGGTCTGGTGGAAGCACTTTTATCTTAGCTTAGCATAGATCATTGAATCAAATCAGACCATTAGCATCTCGCTCAAAAAATTACCAGAGTTTTGATAACAGTGGTACCACTCGGCAAGGTCTTATCCAGGGGCACTGGGACAAGTGGGATTCTTGTAGCCCACATCCCCTATTGTCTGATATAATGTTTACTACCTCCGCTGGCTCGCATTGAAGCAACATTTCTAATAGATAAAGGTCCAAGCTTATCCCTACAAGTAGATTTTTTTGTAGTTACATGTACTAAGACCAATAGAAAATTAAACGTTGCTATTTTCTAGGCTGATATGGAACCAATCACATATTTTAGCATAATAATCAAGTGATGCAATGTTATTAAACAGTGAATGGTAACAGTAACAGTGGCTGGTTATTAGTTACGCTAGACAACAGTGCTGCGTATAACCATTGATTCTTTACACCAGAATGAGAGTATAGTTCCTAGCCATTTTCCGTCACTCTTAGTACACAATGTAAGTACAGAAGAGTAAAGCTTAAAATAGTCAAAATGATCGAAACCATTGGTCTATTCTAGTTCTAGCTAAAAGTTCTACCACCAGACCCAGAGATTGCCTGAATGGACTCAAAAATTGGTAAAAGTCAACCATTTCCTTTCCTTTCCACTTGGCCAAGATTGACAATGGTCTGACCTACAAAAAGGACAAGCCTTCTCTAAATGCGTCTTAAATGCAAACAAAGAGGAATAATAGCATGCACTAAACGATGTTGACAGCGTGCCACAGGTGACATGGCATCTGAGCTTTCTGCCTGGAGGTCTTGTGTAAATCTGTTGCCTCAAAGTTGGCTTCCGTCCTCCGATCGAGCCCCATCCTACCTTCGGGGATGTCTGGGTGGCCATCATTTGGGTTTTATGACCCTTTTCTGCCTCCCCAGCAGGAGGAGCAAATGCTCAGCTGGGTCCAGACAGACGCTGGTGATATTATTCTCCTCAAGGCTTAGATTGGCATATAACAAAAACAACAGCTTCGCCTACAGCGTTGGGCCAAGTCTGTCCCCAATGACGTCTTGGATACACTAGTCATTCAACAGATTCATTTTTATTCACCAACTAGACTATAAAAGGTCTAGCTGTTGGTAACGATCCATTAGAGAAAAAGGCTTCAAATCAGAGAGTTTGATCAAGAGTGTAACAGCTTAGGTTAGCAGTATCTAACAAGTTAGACTGGAAAGTATAGCTCAATCCCAAAAAGATCCTATCCCACACGTCAGGGATCCAGAAGACCCCTTTAAAGTCAAAAAGCAAGCTTTCGTTATTCAATTCTGAGGCTGATGTTTGTGTGAAAGCCTGCAAAACGGATCTGATCTGCTTCTAGAACCACGCATGTCCTGCCAAGAAGGCCTTTGTGTCGGAGGCAGTGGAAGATTCATGAGTGGATGTTTTTCTCGT
>NC_079459.1:723671-748671 GCF_903798145.1 Danio aesculapii
CCCTGAAGTAGAGACACTGAAGTGTGTCAGAAACACTCCAAATAAGCTGAGACTTACTGACAACTTCATTAAACAATCACTAGCGCTCCCATTTCAGACTCAGAAAGTGGTTTTAACAGCGATCTTACACCTTGAAGCACTTTTCAAGAACTTCCCAGATGCATTTACAAACTGAATCTTCACATATAAAATATACATTATTATGAGAGAAACACAACAGCATTAGCAAGCAGTTTCAAGCACTTGATCCAAAATCTGAGCACTTTACAAACCCTGAAACACTAGATTTCCAGCCCTGTTTTAAACATCTATCCTAATCATTAAAGCTGCTCTGTTTACAGTCACCACACGTCACTATCATGACTCTGAATAACATTAACTCCTTTAATAAAACCACTGTATGTGTTTGTGAATGTACTGTATGAGGCGCTTGCAGATTTATTTATCTTTACTATGATGACAGCACATAATATTAGACTAGATATTCTTCAAGACACTATTTAGCTTAAAGTCACATTTAAAGGCTTCACTAGGGTAATTAGGGTAAAGTTAGGGTAATTAGGCAAGTCATTGTATAACAGTGGTTTGTTCTGCAGACAATCAACACTAATATTGGTTAAAGGGGCTAATAATATTGACCTTAAAATGGCTTTAAAACAATTAAAACCTGTCATTTGTTTGTTGTTAAAAAACGTTACTACAATGTAAATGCAACCTTAATCTTTAATACTTTTTGCTAACACGTTAACATGCTGAGAACATGACTGTATCATCCTGTAATAAATCCATCAGTGTTTCCACATGCTTATTAAATGATAGTAAAATTAATAGCTGGGTTTAGATATTCAGCAGGATTATTTGACTTATTTTAGGGATGTAAAATAAACTAATAGTTATTAAGTGCTAATAAACAGGTAATATCTTATTCATATGCAGGTAATAAGCCAGTAATAAACGATGTGAAATGTTACAAACTAAAATGTTTGCATGAATTTTTTTCACTAAAACATTAGAGTCATTTGTTTGTTATTTTTAAAACGTTACCACAACATAAATGCAACCTTTCTGCAATACTTTTTGCCAACTCTTGCATGAAAAAAAAAAACATGTTGTCTGAGAACATAACGGTAACGTCCTGTACCGAATCCATCAGTGTGTGTGTTCTCTGACCGCTCCGGAAACGTCCAGAAATAAAAGCATCAGTGAAAGCGCAGACAGCCAGCCAGCCAGGTGTTTAATATCAGCGCTGCGTGCTGCAATTACCCCGCAGAAATGAGCTTTTAATTCCATTTTATTGGCCCAATATTGCTTCTGGTGTTTAGGTTTTTAAACATTATAATTAGTTTTGAAAAGATTGGTGGAGCTCATTGTGTTCTGCAATACCCCATGGCTTTACACAGCCGAGCGCAGGTTTGCGGGAACGGGCTTTTAATCGCGCAGCTGGCTGGACCAGCACTTATTGGGGGATATGGAGAATTAATGCTGCTAAAAATATAAGGAGAAGATGATTTCAGTGATTCAGGATCCATTTCTGTAACCTATTTATGCACAAAGGAGAGGGAGAAATGTGCTTAACTACACAAAAACTGTCTGATGTTGGGGCTTTTTAAACTTTTTTACTTAATGCTAAACAGCCAAACACACACACACACGCGCACACGGCTATTTATTGTTTCCAAAATGAGCTTATTTCCTGTAAAACTATCCCTCGTCTACTCTATTTTTAATTGACTTTATCTTCAAAAAAGGGCTTATTTTGTTAATACATGACAGACAAAAGAATAATTTTAATTTTAATCCACCCAAATTAATTGTTTTCTACACTGAAAAAAATTATTCAAAGATGATTCCTTGGATTTACTCAATTTTTTGACGTTAAGTGGTTGTAAACAATTTATTTGGGCTGAATTTAAACAAACAAATCAAGTTGAACATTGCTCAATTTAATTTGTTTGTTTAAATTCAACACAAATAGTTTGCAACAGTTTTGCATGCAACACTTTTTTTCAGTGTACTTTATTTTATGAACATATTTATCTGTCAATGCAGTCAAAGTTTCACTGCTTAATTAGTTTTGTCTTGAAACTGAGAGATACAGCATATTAAAACTGTGAGTGTTTTCCACATTATTAGTTTTCTTTTTATTGACATTGTTATTAATAATAATAATAAAATAACAGACTAAAACAATAATTAAGCAGTGAAAGTTTTATTGCATTGAGCATATTTTTGTTGTTTGTTGTTGTTGTTATTATCGTTATTATTAATAATAATAGTAATAAAATAACAGACTAAAACAATAATTAAGCAGTGAAAGTTTTATTGCATTGAGCATATTTTTGTTGTTTGTTGTTGTTATTAATAATATTAATAATAATAATAATAATAAATTATTATTTGTTTTCAAAATGAGCTCATCTCACAATGCAATAATTAGACTTTAATTAGATTAGCAGTAAATACAGTAAAATGTTCACTGGTTAATATTTGTATTTGTCTGTTTAAAAAAAAAAGTATAATATTAATAATAATAATAATAAAAATAATAATAATAATACCAATAAAAGTAGAGAAATAAAGTATTTCTCCTCAAATGATTAGTGTTGAACTCAATATATATGAGCTCGTTGTTCTTCCACACACTACATTTATCCCCTCGGTGCTCCGTTTAAAGCATGGATCTTTTAATCGTCAGACTTTATTATTCCATAGAAATTAATATTGGCTTGAGGAGAATAATTACATCTTATTCTTCAACTCACACACACACACACACATGCAGGCTCAGTGGGCTGTGAAATGCCAAAGTGTGTAGATATTTTTAATGAACATGATCAATGCTACGGCTCTCGGTGGAGCAGATACACTCGATAGATAGAGAGATGCGGAATTTATGATCCACGGCCATCCATAAACTGTCACCTCTCCGGCGCTCCAGATTAGCATGTGATTAAAATGTAGGTCAATATTTATTAAGAGGCGTTATAAAGTCAATGTTAGCTTTATGAAATGCGGTATAGCTGACTGCGGGAGAACTTTACGACTGGATCATACGTTTGCGTCGCACTGTGAGACTCTTTATATTCTGTTTAGTAAGTGAATCTATTTTTTGCTGTGTTAAAATAAAACCAGCGTGCTATATTCAGTCTGGCAAAGAATAGTTCGCTCGGAAATGATGTATGTGCACTCGTGTGTCATTACTAACTGTTATTTATCAACATGTGTAACAAAACCAGGGCCGTCAAACTCCTCAAGATACAAAAAGTGACATAAAACTAAACCGATTGACATTCATTTACTAAAATCTGACCTTCACTGAGCTTTGTGGGAGCATTAACTTCCACCATACAGAAAAGAGCAGCCTGAACATTCTACAAAGCATCTCCTTTTAAAATAAATATTTATAATAATAAAGTACCTGTGTATCATTACTAACTTGTATTTTAAAAGGAGATGCTTTGTAGAATGTTCGGGCTGCTTTTTCTATATGGAGGAAGTTAATGCTGAAGCTGCCGTGCAGAGAAAAAACTGTATTAACTTCCACCATAAAAGAGCAGCCTGAACTTTCTACAAAGCATCTCCTTTTAAAATGAATAAAATAATAATTATAAAATAAATAATAATAAATACCCATATATTATTACTGTTTTATTTCTTATTTTTATTTTTATTACTTACTATTTTTTGAAAGGAGATGCTTTGTAGAATGTTCAGGTTGCTCTGTTCTATATAGTGGAAGTTAATGCTAAAGCTGCTTTTTCTTTTTTTAGCATGCCAGCTTCAGCATTGAATTCCACTAAATAGAAAAGAGCAGCTTGGACATTCCACAAAGTGTCTGCTTTTATTTAAATAAATAAATAAATAATATTAATAATAAAATAAAACAGTAAGGATGCTATACGGGTATTTTATTATTCTTGAGTTTTATTATTTTTTTTTTTATTCAGCTTGAACATTTTAAAATTTCTACATTTTTCTTTAGTTTTACAGAAGCAAATACAGGAACGCTAGGATGACATAACTATTTTTGTTTAGTTTTTTTAACTTGTTACAAACTTTTTAAGCAAAAAAAAAAAAAGAAATGTGCAGCTTGAACATTCTGCTAAATCGTTTTTTGCAAATCGTGTTTTACATCAGAATATATGCTTGGATAACTTAATTTTTCAGGAAAACTTACTAGTTAACTTTTTCATATGAATTTGTACAGAAATTACAGATATATGATTTTACATTAAAACAAAAAGGCAACTTGAACATTCTGCTAAATCTCTCTGTAATTTACAGAAACAAATACATTTGAATGACATGCGACTCTCTTTTTTAGGAAAACATTTACTTTTACTAGTTGATTATTGCATATGAATTTGTACAAAATAATCTTAAGATTTTAGGCCTAAAAATTAGGGGAAAAAAAGAATAAAAAGAGCAGCTTGAACATTCTGCTAAATTTCTCTTTATGTTTTAGCAAAACAAATATGTTAGGATGACCTGTAATTGTTTCTTTTAGGAAAATATTTAGTTTTACTAGTTGGTTATTTCATATGGATTTGTACAAAATTAATTATATAATTTTTTTAGGCCAAAAAGGAAGAAAAGTGCAGCTTGAACATTCTGCTAAAGTTATCTTTGTGTCTTACATCAGAATACACTTTTGGATGACCTGTAACTTGATTTTTCTGGAAAATGTACTGTTTTACTACTTGGCTATTTCATATCAATTGATACAAAACACATTATAAGTAAATGATTTTAGGAAGAAAAGTGCAGCTTGAACATTCTGCTAAAGTTATTTTATGACTTACAAAAACAAATACGTTAAGATGACCAGTAACAAAATTTCTCAGGAAAAAAAAGATAACGTCATATGTATTTGTAGTAAATACTATAATTTAAGGCCTAAAATGGAACACACACACACACACACAAATACAAACACTCACACACACACACACACACACACATACAATACTAACACAGTCATATACACATGTCTATGACACACACACAAAACTCAAAAACAAGTGCATGTAAAAGCTGGCTCTCTCACACACACACTATATATACATACACACATCCTCATAAACAGACACACACCTACAAACAAGTGCATATAAATACTGTCACAAATACACACGCACAATATATACACACTCATACACGTGCTCATAAACACACACACACACATACGAACAGGTGCATATTTACACTGGCTCTTGCACGCACACACACAAACAACATACATATATACAAGATCAAGACTGAAGCACATGAGTACTGGAACACAGACACACACACGCACACACACACACACACTCTTCTTCTTCAGTCAGAGTTGTGCGCGGGCCGTTCCTCCACATTTGTCTCTGCTGTTTGAGTGGAAACACCGCGGTGAAAAAGCTGAGCAGAGCGCCAGACCAGTTGACCTTGTAAACCTTGACTTATTCTGCACGCTCTCTCTCTCTCTGTCTGTGTGTGTGTGTGTGGATGGAGGAGAGGGGCGACCCGTCACACACACACCTTTCACACACACGGAGAAAAACGAGCGCTCGGCCACGACTACAATTATTCCCTGCTGTCTGAAGCTTCATCAGAGAGAGAGAGACAGAGAGAGTGAGAGTGTGTGTGTGTGTGTGTGTGTGTGTGTGTGTGTGAGCAGAAAGAGGATTTGTCAGAGAGTTTAGTGAAACGCTCGCAGTTAAAGGCTGAGGTGGCAGTAATGAAACATTCATAATCGGCACAGACACGCTTCAACACACTCGCTGACACACACTGCTTAAGAGCCGCCACCGCTGAGCCAAGGTCACTCACTACACACTCACACACACACACCTACACCTAATACACACACATACACACACACACACACACGTAATACACTCATAGACATACCTGTACTCACACACACACCTAATACACACATACACCACACACACACATACAAACATACACATACACACACACACACACACACAGACACAAACACACACACACACACACAATGCACTCATGCGCATGCTATACACTTACACACCTACACCTGATACACTACATACACACACTATACACCCATATGCATATGCACACACACAATACACTCATACACACACCCACTATACAGACACTATAGACTCACATACACTATACACTGATACACACGCTATACACTTACACACCAACACCCACTATACAGACACTATAGACTCTCACACAAACACACACACCGAAGAACAAGAGCATCTAAACACCAGCTCTCAAACACAAGAACAATATTAAGCACATACTGGCACACACACTCAAACACAACACACTAAAACACACACAGACACACTCAAACACACATGCGATATATACATACACACTCATACACAAGCTCATAAACAAACACCCACACCTAAGAACAAGAGCATATGAACGCTGCCTCAAAACACACACACATGAACACACACACACACACACACAGTATTCTAGCTGCGTTTGCATGGTTTTGTGTTCATTCTACTTTTATTATTAAGAGATTGATGTAAGCTGCACATCCTAAACAATGATTCTGTTTGCTCTCATAAACTAATCTGTGTTGGTGTTGTATATCACACTACATTAACCTTCTAATAAACAGCAGCACATTTTCTGTTCTTTCACACACTTATATATTATTTCTCATTCATTATATTATCTCAAACTACTAAAATGTCGATAAAAGTCACTTTGTTAAACTGTAGAGTTGATTTTTCAACATCAGAAGTGGACAGAGCAGAGATCAACATCCCATAATGCAGTTCACCACCGCAAATAAACCAAAAACACACAAAATATGGAAACTGTTTATTAACAGATATTGTTTACAGTGTTTATATACTCACCGGCCACTTTATTAGGTACACCCATCCAACTGCTTGTTAACTCAAATGTCTAATCAGCCAATCACATGGCAGCAGCTCAATGCATTTAGGCATGTAGACATGGTCAAGACGATCTGCTGCAGTTCAAACTGAGCATCAGAATGGGGAAGAAAGGGGATTTAAGTGACTTTGAACGTGGCATGGTTGTTGGTGCCAGACAGGTTGGTCTGAGTATTTCAGAAACTGCTGATCTACTGGGATTTTCACGCACAACCATCTCTAGGGTTTACAGAGAATGGTCCGACAAAGAGGAAATCTCCAGTGAGCGGCAGTTCTGTGGGCGCAAATGTCTTGTTGATGCCAGAGGTCAGAGGAGAATGGCCAGACTGGTTCCAGCTGATAGAAAGGCAACAGTAACTCAAATAAGCACTCGTTACAACCGAGGTCTGCAGAAGAGCATGTCTGAACACACAACACGTCCAACCTTGAGGCGGATGGGCTACAGCAGCAGAAGACCACACCGGGTGCCGCTCCTGTCAGCTAAGAACAGGAAACTGAGGCTACAATTCACACAGGCTCACCAAAACTGGACAATAGAAGATTGGAGAAACGTTGCCTGGTCTGATGAGTCTCCATTTCTGCTGCCACATTCGGATGCTCGGCTCAGAATTTGGCCTCAACAACATGAAAGCATGGATCCATCCTGCCTTGTATCAGCGGTTCAGGCTGGTGGTGGTGGTGTAATGGTGTGGGGGGGGTTTTCTTTGGGTCCATTAGTACCAATTGAGCATGGTGTCAGCGCCACAGCCTACCTGAGTATTGTTGCTGACCATGTCCATCCTTTTATGAGCACAGTGTCTCCAGCTACTTCCAGCAGGATAACGCACCATGTCATAAAGCGACAATCATCTCAGACTGGTTTCTTGAACATGACAACGAGTTCACTGTACTCAAATGGCCCCCACAGTCACCAGAGCTGAATCCAATAGAGCACCTTTGGGATGTGGTGGAACGGGAGATCGGCATCATGGATGTGCAGCCGACAAATCTGCAGCAACTGTGTGATGCTATCATGTCAATATGGAGCAAAATCTCTGAGGAATATTTCCAGTAGCTTGTTGAATCTCTGACTTGAAGGTTTAAAGCAGTTCTGAAGGCAAAAGGGGGTCCGACCAGGCACTAGTAAGGTGTACCTAATAAAGTGGCCAGTGTGTGTATATGAAGTTTCTCTGAATGTTTTGCTTTTATATATTCAAGTTTCATTTCTATAAATCTACAGCCAGTTTTAACAGTATAGAAATAGAAACGCAAAACTAACAACCTTCCACAGGACCTGTTTGAAAGCATGAGAGTTTGTCTGTGTGTGTGTGTTTATCTGAGCATCAGAAGTGTGTGTGTTTGCTTGAGATGCAGATTTAATGAACGCTGGTCATCTCCGTCCGTTCGCTCTGCTTTTGATATATAATTCATTTCTGCTTTAATGCGGCGTCTGATGCTGTTGCAGAAGTAAACAGTGGACATCAGCGCTTTTCTGGGCTCACAATGGGCTCCGTATGCTGAGCGAGAAGGCCATATGTGTGTGTGTGTGTGTGTGTTTCTCCAGACGGATCTGCTAATGACTGCACAGATTACAGCCTTTCTGTTTCTGTCTGAGAGCCACACGCCGCTCCCGAATGCTTCATTTCTACACTGATATACTCAGAAACATTCACACATTCCCTCGTAATGCTGATTCTGCTTAATTATTGGACATGCGAGAGATGATTAAATACATCAGAAGTACTCCGCTAACTGCATTACAAGTACACTGTCAAAAATAAACGTGTGTGTGTGTGTGTGTGTGTGTGTGTGTGTGTTCAGTACATTTACTAATGGTCATACTTATAACAGCCCTGTAAAATATAAAAATGTGCTCTTAATATAAAAATCACATCCAAAATAAAAGTTTGTTTTGACATTTTTGTGTGTATTATATATATATTTATTATGTATATTAAAAAAACTAAAACCTGCATGCATATATTTAAGAAAATGTTTATTTAGATATAAAATATATATTTATAATGCAAACTATATATACATTTAAATATCTGTGTAACACATTTGTTTTGTTTTTATGCATGCTCAATTTAAGTTGAGTCAACTCAAAAAAAGCTGTCCAGCAAGCTTCATTACCATTTTACCGTTTTGTTTTTATTCTGTAAAGTACTGATGGCGTTTCTTCCCAATGTTACATTCAAATGTTCATTGTTATTTACATAAAATAACAAATAAGGTGCCATGAGATATGGATATTTTAATGCCTGAAGAGTAAAGAAATCAGGAATTACCCTGATTTCTAAATCAATAGTTAAGAACTGGTTCTTAGTTCACTTAACTAAAGGTTAAATAAAGATGATGATGATTATTATTATTATTATTGTTGTTGTTATCATCTGAAATTATTAAATGTGGAAACAATTTTTAAAGTTATAGTTTACCCAATAAAGAACATTATTATTATTATTATTAGTATTGTTGTTGTTTTATTAATTTTGTTATTATTATTATTATTATTATTATTATTATTATTATTATTGTCATCTGAAATTATTATTAAAGGGGGGAACACTGCTTAAAGTTAAAGTAAAAAACATTAAAGGAACAGTTTACCCAGTAATGAACAATATTATTATTATTATTATTGTTGTTGTTGTTTTTATTAATTTTGTTATTATTATTATTATTATTATTATTATTGTTGTTGTTGTCATCTGAAATTATTAAATGTGGGAACACTGCTTAAAGTTAAAGTATAAACATTAAAGGCATAGTTTACCCAGTAATGAACATTATTATTATTATTATTATACTATGATTATTATTGCTATCTGATATTGTCTGAAATGTGGGGAAAATGGTTAACGGATAAAATAAATACATTAAAGCAAAGATGCCCAAAGTAGGGCCAAAGTTGTAACCTTTGATGTGACCCACCATCCCATCTGAGAGAGAGTGAGTATGATGGAGAGGGTTGGGGTGAAAGCCACTAACACAGAGATTATCATTTCTAATTTGACGTAACCTTTCTAGTTTAATTTATTGCTGAGCTGCAAAGCTGAAATTAAAGGTTTCAATTAAATATTGTCAATGATTTTTAAAAATGTAAATACTGTCACTCGACAGAAAGAGGACGATGCAGAAGACATCAGCAAGAAAATCAAGGCAAACACTGGTGTAACTCTGTTAGAAATTAGATTTGTTTGTTTTTTACTAAGTAATAAGTTAATCATATTACTGTTTTACTTAATATAAAGCAATTGTTCCTGTCATTTTCATACATCATTAAATAAATGAGGAAATTACCCATGCCAACTATATTTACCTTCAGCCCACTAGCCTCAATCAAGTTTACTTTTTAGCCCTTCATTAGAAAAAGTTTGAGCACCCCTGCATTAAAGTGATGGTATACCCAAGAATAATAATGTATATTATTATTATTTTTATTATTATTATTATTAATATTATTATCTTAAATCATTATTATTATCTGAAATGTGGAAATAATGCTTAAAAATGTCAGATTAAAACATTAAAGGGACAGTATACGCAAGAATAAAAATTATTATTATTATTATTTTTAGAGGCGTCATGGTGGCTCAGTGGCCTCACAGAAAGAAAGTCCCTGGTTTGAATCCCAGCTGGGTTAGTTGCCATTTCAGTGTGGAGTTTGCATGTTCTCCCTGTGTTGGTGTGGGTTTCCTCCGGGTGCTCCGGTTTCCCCCACAGTCCAAACACATGCGCTATAGGGGAATTGATCAACTAAATTGGCTGTGGTCTATGAGTGTGTGTATGGATGAGTGTGTATGGGTGTTTCCCAGTACTAAGTTGCATCTGGAAGGGCATCCACAGCATAAAACATATGTTGGAATAATTGGCAGTTCATTCCGCTGTGGCGACCTCTGATAAATGAGCGACTAAGCTGAAGGAAAAGGAATGAATGAATGAATGAACATTGCTCCAGCACGTGCCTCATAAATCCAGAAACCTGGAGAAAGTGGTCATTTTGTCATTGCACCTTCAACTTCTACATGACAAAACAGAAGATGTGAAGAATGTTAAAGGCTGACGTTGTGTTCGCCGCAGTGCATTGTGGGATTGAGTTCTCCTCTATTTCTGTTCACCTTGCGAGGACGCCGGTCGGTGTGTTTGTGGGAATGTGGAGGAAAAGCGTTTGTGTTTGAGCTCAGCTGAACGCGGCGGTGTGTGACGATAGACCAAACACACACACACACACACACACACACACACACACACTGTACGAATAAAGCGTGAAATCCTTCATTGCAGGATCTGATAATCTGATTCTCCATAATCCCTGTGCAAACATGACTGCAGATCATCAGTGTTTGCCCTGCTTTTAATGATCATCTCCACACACACACACACACACACACACACACACACACACACACACACTGTTGAGTCGGTCAGTTTATCCACATCTCTGACTTTAGGAACAACTACATATCATACAAATAACCACATGATAAAGGACTGAAGATCTACATTCACACACCAGCGGCCAATCAAAGCTAATTTATTAATTATAGCGTTTATTATGGCCCTAAATATAAGTCAATTAAATTACAACATATACACACAGTTAATATAATTATATATATAAACTGCCGGTCAAACGTTTGGGGTCAGTGTGATGTTTAAAGGGTTTAAAATCAGCTTCTCCTGCTCACCAAAGCTGCATTTATTTCATCAGGAACACAGTACAGATTGTAAAATAGTGAAATATTATTGCACTATAAAAGAACTGTTAGAAGTAGATTAGTATGTAATTTAATCATTTATTTCAGTGATTTTAATGATGAATTTTTCAGATTCATTACTCCAGTCCAGTCAAATGAGCCTTTAGAAATCACTCTAATAATATTTATTATCATTATTTATTTATTTATTTATTTATTTATTTATTTATTTATTTATTTATTTATTTATTTATTTATTTATTTATTTATTTATTTATTATCATTATTATTCTATTATTTATTATTATTATTATTATTATTATTATTGGTAATAGTAATAAAAGCAATAATGACTGGAGTAATAATTTAATTTAAAAATACATCAAATAAGTAATAAATTTATATTTAATAAATTAATATTTAAAAATGTACCTTTTTTTACATTTAATAACTGCTGCCTTGAACAGAATAATTTTATTTAAATTATTAAATTAAATTAATAATAAAAAACTGACCGCAAACTTTTGACCGGTAGTGTATATTATATAATGTCATTTATGTCAGAGATTTATTGTCAGTATAGTATAATTCAGTATAATACGAGATATATTTAATAATCAAACGTTAGAATAATTATCACTTTTTTCTTTTTTAATTGTTATTATTTTTTTTATGAATATGAACCTTTATCTCAAACCAAAAACATTTGTAACATTTATTTTCTGGTGAGTTTGATGCATTTTTGGAGAATAAAACAAATTATTTATATCTATTATCATTATAATTATTACTATTTTATTACCACTACTGCTACTACCACTATTATTATTATTATTATTATTATTATTATTATTATTATTTCTATTATTATTATTATTGTTGTTGCTATTTTTAATATGTATTACAATTATTCTAAGTTCATACAAACTGATATATATAGAGAGAGAGAAAAAGAGAGAGACAGATACTGTCATATAATATTGCCTAATTTAAATGCACATTAATAATAATACTACTACTACTAATAATAATAATAATGATAATACTTTATATAATTAATAATAATAAATTAAAATAAATAATTAATTTGAATGCAATTAAAATAATTAAATAATAAATCAAGTTCAAATTTATAAAAGTTTCCTTATAATTAATAATTGAATAATAGATATTTGTAATTATTAAAAATCACATTATTAATGTCGACTCATTAATATTCATTTGTTATTATACAAAGTAAAAGTCTTCAACGGTATGACCATCATGCAGACGAAACAGCGAGTCTTCAGATCCTGAAGTTTGAGAAACAGGAGCTGATGATTTACACTCCAGCCGGATTTATAGCGCTCTCAAACAGCATAATAACACTTGCAAACATCATAATCATCTGCAGAAATAAAGCAGAAGAAAAAAAGCCCTGCCTTTGTTATCTCAGCATTACTATTGTGTGTGTTTTATTGCGCAGTTAATGGTATTACTGGCAGAAGACCAGCGTCCGGCCTGTAAATAAACACAACTCAAACACTTTTTAATAAATGACTTCACCTCGACACAACCATCATTTAATCCTGCTTACGAAAGAGCGACAGCTTGACAATGGCGGATTTATGATCGTATAGATTTGTCATCATCATTACTCTTGGATCGGTAATATATTTTTCTCCGATGAATTTGCTAATGTGCCGTCGCGGGGCTGAAATGAAGATTGGCTCTGCGTTGTTTTTAAGGTAAGTGGCTGCAAACTATTTATGTGGGCTGAATTTAAAGAAATTAAGTTGAACATTACTGAAATTAGTTTCTTTATAAATATAAATGTAAATAGTTTGGTTTAAAATTACTGGTTATTTTTGCATGAGATGCTAACGGTCTAATCCGATTCAATGATCTATGCTAAGCTAAGCTAAAAGGTTGGCTGAATGGTTCCAAAAATGGTAAAACTAAACACTTTAACTCTAGTTGAGCTGTAAAATGAGCATATTTACAAAAAAATGTTAATTTAACAGTGATATATACTGAACAAAATGAATAAATGAAACATTTTTAGGATAAGTGGTTGCAAACTATTTACATGGGCTGAATTTAAACAAATTAAGTTGAGCAATACTAAAATTAATTTGTTTAAGTTCAGCCCATATAAATTGTCTGCAACCACTTACATATTAAATAGAAAAAACACTGAAAGGCTTTGGTTATTTTTTGCATGAAATGCTAACGGTCTAATCTAATTCAATGATCTATGCTAAGCTAAGCTAAAAGTGCTCCTGAATGGAAATAAAGTGGGCCCAGTAGTGAATGGACCCAAAAATGGTAAAACTAAGCTCCTTAGCAATTTTTTTATGTAATAAAAATAAAGAAAATCAATAAAAACTTTTAAAAATGTAAAAAAATTAAGAAATAAATAAAATAAAACTTTCAAAAATAAAGTCAATAAAATTTAATAAAAGTAAAAATAAATAAAATCAATAAAACTTCAGGCAATAATATTAAATACAAATAAAATTAAATAAAATTAATAAAGTGTTAAAAAAGTCAATAAACTTCAATAAAACTTAAAAAAAAAATCTTAAAAAAATAAAGTCAATAATAAACAAAAGAAAAGTCAATAATATCAATAAAACTTAATAAAAGTTTAGTCAACAAAAGTCACTTTGTTAAACTTCTTTGATTTAGAGCACCAAAATATTCAAATTAAGAGCAGAAAATCTGAGTAAACTGGGAATCATTTTATTTTTTCTGTTCTTTGATGAATATAAATATTCAATACACAGTTGAAGTCAGAATTATTGCCCCCCTGAATTATTACCCCCGTTATTTTTTTCCTTTAATTTCTGTTTAACGGAGAGCAGATTTCTTCAACACATTTCTAATCATAACAGTTTTAATAACTCATCTCTAATAACTGATTTATTTTCTCTTTGTCATGATGACAGTAAATAATATTAGACTAGATATTCTTCAAGACACTTCTATACAGCTTAAAGTGACATTTAAAGGCTTCACTAGGTTAATTAGGTTAATTAGGCAGGTTAGGGTAATTAGGCAAGTTATTGTATAATGATGGTTTGTTCTGTAGACTATTGAAAAATATAAAGCTAATAAGGCTAATAATATTGACCTTAAAATGTTTAAAATATTAAAAACTGCTTTTATTCTAGCCGAAATAAAACAAATAAGACTTTCTCCAGAAGAGAAAAATATTATCAGACATACTGTGAACATTTCCTGAATCTGTTCAACATCATTTGGGGAATATTTAATAAAGAAATTCAAAAGGGGGCTAATAATTCTGACTTCAGCTGTACGTCACATATCAGATGTAAATCTCTGTAATAAGACTAACAGGCCTTCTTCTGTCAGTTTTGCTCAATGTAGCAGTATCCCGCTCTCTCTCTCTCTCTCTCTGAGTGTGTTTCTCTGAGTGTGTGTCTCTGCGAGTAATGAAGTGTTTTCAAACTTGAGGACATGTGCGTGTGTGTTCAGATTCTTGGTAAAGGGGTGAAGCGCTCTGCAGTGTGTTATGAAGCGCAGCTGTGTTAATGACTCCAGCACTGATATCCACGTCTGACTGATGAACGTCAGCATAAACACACTCCGCACACGGACACTACACAGTTTTGGGGTAAATGTGTTAACGTATGGATGAACTAAATATAGAGCAATTGATGGAGGCGGATTGGGTTTCATCGCACACACACACACACACACACGCACACACACGCTCATGTACGTCCTGAATGATAAAGGTGACCTGATGGCTTTGATTTCAGCAGATTGATTGAAGCAGGAAGAGAGACAGAGACGAGGAGAGGTCAGCAAACACACACACTGTACACTCATATGCATACATACTGTACACACACACACACACACACACACACACACACACACACACACACACACACACACACACACGCACATATATATATATATATACACATATATATATATATATATATATATATATATATATATATATATATATATATATACACACATACATAGTGTACACACATATATGCATAACATACACACACACACACACGCACATATACATATATATATACACACATCTATGCATAACGTACTCACAGACACACTGTACACACAACATACTATACACATACTTTACATGAACTACAGTTTACACACACACATGCATACTATACACACACACACACACACACACACACACACACACACACATACACACATATATATAGTGTAATGAAGTTACCATATGCATACCATACCATGCAGGGGCACCGCTAGGGGGTTATTAGGGTTAAATAGAAGTAGAATCAACTTTAATGATTCAAAACTATTATAAGTAAATAAATTATATAATTCATAAATATAAAGGAAGTGTCAGAATAAGGCTGAAGTTCATCTCTGAGCGTCACAGATATATATTCACGTCAAAATGAAACGGCATAATTATTGAGATCTGCTCTTATTAAATATATCAGAGAATACCTGATCACACTAAACTGAGGGATGCTGTTGTCAGACGTGTGAAAGCTGCTGATCTGAAGGATCAAATATAAAGACTTCAGATGACAATTAATGAGGATTTTCCAGGCCAAACTTTACTGTGAAATTAAATGACACTTTATGTAAATATAATAAGAGTCGTGCATAGAAAAGCTATTATTGTACTGCATGACATGTTTAGCTGTGATTTTCTGGAAATTATGAGGATAATAATAAATAATGGTGTGTATTTTCTGCTCTAAAACTATTAAAATAAAGCATCACTATTTATTAAAATACTGTAGTAACATTTATATATTACATTTCTCATAGATTCACTCACTGACTTCTGATCTGAATATATATATATATATAATCAATGTTAATGAAGTCGCCATGTGTGACCTGTAATTTATAATCATTTATAATATATAATTAAAGCAATGTATTGATTTGATGGTTTTCCTCATCTTTATTTATACATTCATTACATTTGTTACACAAACTAATTATTTTTATCCATTTCTCAGTGAATATAGACAGTATATTTTGGTGCATTGATTCATTAAAATGAGAGTTTGGTCAAGGAACATCTTTAGGAATAGCAAATGAGGTGTTGAATAATAAACTAAAATACTCTAATCCATTTTAATTATAATTATTTTATTATTTATTGTATTAAAAAAGAATAAAACCAAAATAGTAGATTGTTTTAGGCAACCATAATATAATAGAGCCATATTTTTATTATAATATAAAATAGTAGTTTGTTATTGAGAAATATAATAAAATATAATATATCCATATTTAAAAAAATTAAATAATAAAATAAAATAAAAGACTATTATTGGGAATTTTAATACTCTATATCCATATTTTAAAATAAGATTAAATGAAATAATACATTTTTATAGCTAATTATGATATAATGAATCCATATTTTTAAAATAAAATAAACCATAATATAATAGATCCATATTTTTATTATAAAATAAAATAGTAGATTGTTATTGGGACATATATTAAAATATAATATATCCATATTTTAAAAAATAGCTAATAGCTAATTATGATATGATGGATCCATATTTTTAAAATAAAATAAAATAAAATAATTAATTATTTTTGGGAATTGTAATTTAATAAATTCATATTATTAAAACAAAATAATAAAACGAAACAAAATTGAATAAAAAATAAATAAAATAGAAAGTAATAAATAAATACAAACAAATGAACAAAATAAATACACACAAAATAAATAAACACACACACACACTAAATTAATTTAAATATTTCAATGCTTCTCTTAAATTATAATTAATATTATTTTTCCTAATATTAATTTAGCTGTACTAATATTTGCACCATGATCTTAAGTTATTTAGTTAATTAATCTCCAGGTTTTGCTTTTGCTACTGACTAATCTAACTGTATTTAACACACTATATTATTGTAAAGCGTCTTATGAAACAGCATTAAATTAAAGGAGAGATGTGTGTGAGTTATGCTGAGCACTGTAAATGTGAGCGTGTGTTTGCTTTCTGCAGGAGGGAATGAAGGATCAGTGTTTATTTGAGGATCCCAGCTGATCTCAGAGGAGTCAGTGTGTGTGTGTGTCAGTAGTTTTTGGAGTGTAAAATGGTCTTATAGTCAAAATTGACAACCGTTGCGGCCTAAATGTGTTCAGCCTTTATGAAAACATAGATTTTTAATAAATGTCTAATGCTGGGGTCATTCACCAAACATCAAGATGAAAAAAAATGTTTATGTTATGTTGGGTTATTTTTGACCTGTAAGTCAACAGGAGGATTAAAACAGCTATAATACACCATTATAATGCAGAAGGATGACTAATCTACAGGACTGATGCTGGAGGTGTTTAGAAGAATGTTCAGGCTGCCTGATAATCAAGTGTTTCTGAGGAATAATAACACTGAGAATACTGGACTCCTCTCTTATTTTATGTGTTAGATTACTATTGCATTCACAGGAATGTGTCACTTACAGCAGGTCATGAATAATATTATGAATTACAGATGGAGAAATCATTGAATTATGATAACACACTCTGCTGAAGGACACGCCACTGAGAAATAAAAAGGTTATGAATACTGAACTTGATCAAGGAATGAGGGGAAATGAGGATGGGCGGAGAATAAAAAGCAAGAAGTGAATGAAAATGATTACTCCTGTTTATTTTTAATAAAGTCAATAGAAGATAATAGGAGATGGATGGATGGATTAGAAGATGGATGGATGGATTGTAAGATGGCTGAACGGACAGAAGGACAATAGAAGAAGATAATAGAATATAGTAGGATAGATGGGATAGGATAAATGGATAGACGGACGGATGGATGGAGGAATAGTAAGATGGATAGATGGATATATGGATGGATAGAAGAATGGATGGATGGATGGATGCATGCATCGATCGATGGATTGAAGGTTGGATGGATGGATTGTAAGATGGATGTAGGGATGGCTCGATGGATAGAAGGATAGATGGATGGATGGATGGATGGATGGATGAATAAATGGATAGTAAGATGGATGGATGGATGGATGGATAGAAGAATAGATAGATGGATAGATGGATGAATGGATGGATAGAGGGAAAGTAAGATGTATGGATGGATGGATGGATGGATGGATGGATGGAAAGTAAGATGGATAGATGGATGGCTGGAGGGATGGATTGTAAGATGGATGTAGGGATGGCTTGATGGATAGAAGGATAGATGGATGGATGGATGAATAAATGGATAGTAAGATGGATGGATGGATAGAAGAATAGATGGATGGATGTAGGGATGGCTCGATGGATAGTAGGTGTAGATGGATGAAGGGATGGATAGTAAGATGTATGGATAGAAGGATAGTAAGATGGATGGATGGATGGATGGATAGAAAGATAGTAAGATGGATGGATGGATGGATGGATGGAGGGTAAAATGGATGGATGGAGGGATGGATTGTAAGATGGATGTAGGGATGACCCGATGGATAGTAGGATAGATGGATGGATGGATGGATAGATAGAAGGATAGTAAGATGTATGTATGTATGTATGGATGGATGGATAGTAAGATGGATGGCTGGAGGGATGGATTGTAGGATGATGTAGGGATGGCTCAATGGATAGAAGGATAGATGGATTGATGGATGGATGAATAAATGGATAGTAAGATGGATGGATGGATGGATGGATAGTAAGATGGATGTATGTATGTATGGATGGATGTATGTATGTATGGATGGATGTATGGATGTATGGATGGATGGATGGATGGATGGATGGATGGATGGATGGATGGATGGATGGATGGATGGATGGATAAAAGGATAGTAAGATGGATGTATGGATGGCTGGATGGGTAGATATTTATCATTTTCTTTGGTGTTTACTTTATTGTTTAAAAATTGTAAACTTTAAATTAAGATGAAAACAAAAAATGAATGTATTAATATTTAACATCACAGCAGGATCAGCTCAGTGTTGGAGAATGATGGGTAATTATGTGTAATCAGACGTCAAATAAGTGTTACTGAATAAATGAAAAAAGGAAAGAAGTGAAATCTTTAAAGAGCAGCGAAACACACGAGCCAAAGCAAACAGTAAATCACTCACACACACTGTCCTGCACTCTGTGTTAGAGCGAGTGTGTGTGTGTGTGTAAATGCTGCTGACATCAGCGGCGGTGGAGGTTTGTGGTGCTGGATCGCTGCAGAGGAAGAGGAAACACGAGTGAGAGAAGAAGAAGAGGATCACTTCCAGCCAGGATAAACTGATTCCCGCTTCATCATTCCTGACATTCCCTGACATTTAAAAAGCCATTAACGCAGAGAGAGAGAGAGAGAGAGATAGAGAGAGAGAGAGAGAGAGAGAGAGAGAGAGAGATAGAGATAGAGATAGAGATAGAGAGAGAGAGAGAGAGAGAGAGAGAGAGAGAGAGAGAGAGAAGAGAAGAGTCCAGGACACCACGCTTAACCTGATCATCAGAGGGTGAATTCACTGATTACACACACACACTAAATATCCACAACATCCTCCTCTCATTAGACTTAATACAGCGCTGTCATACTAACACTACACACTCTATAGTGTACATCTTATTCTAAACCTCAGGATTAGGGTATAAAGTTTGGTAAACTGGGTTATTTCTGAGGTAACACTGGGGTTAGAGTTGAGTAACATTTGGGGTTAAAGTTGGATTACACTGGGGGGTACATTTAAGTGACTCTAGGGTAACACTGCAGTTACCGGTGGGTAACACTGGAGATACATTTGAGCAATGTTGGGTAATACTAGGAAGCTAAACTAAACTAAAGCTGGGTAACATTATGGTAATGCTGGGGTAACACTGGGGGTTAAAGTTGGGTAACACTGGGGTTGCAATTTGGTAACACTGAGGTTACACTAGTGTTTACACTAAAGTTGCAGTAGCACTGAGGTTACAGTTGGGTAATGCTGGGTAACACTGGGGTTACAATTGGTTAACACTGAAATTATACTGAAGTATACAGCTGGGGTTATACTGGGTTACAGTTGGTAACCATTTTAATAACAATGGTATTTACACTGGAGTAGAACTGGGGTTTACACTTGGGCAACGTTGGGATAACATTGTGGTTACAGCTGGGTAAAACTGGGGTTGAATTTGGGTAACACTGGAATAACAATAGTGTTTACACTGAAGTAGCACTGGCAATACATTTTGGTAACACTGGGGTTATAATTGGGTAACACTGGGGTTACACTGGATTATCACTGAGGGTTACAGTAGGGTAACACTGGGGTTACAATTGGGTAATACTGGAATAACACTGGTGTTGCGCTAGGTTACAGTTGGCTAACACTTGAGTTAGTTGGGTTGTACTGGTGTTACACTGGAGTAGAACTGGGGTTTACAGTTGGGTAACACTGGGGTAACATTACGGTTACAGTTGAGTAACACTGGAATAGCAATGGTGTTTAAACTGGAGTAGCACTGGAAATACATTTGTGTAACACTGGGGTTACAATTGGGTAACACTGAGGGTAAACTGGATTATCACTAAGGGTTACAGTTGGCTAAAACTGGAGTTACAGTTGGGTTGTACTGGTGTTACACTGGAGTAACACTGGATTTACAGTTGGGTAACGCTGGGGTAACGTTGGGGTTAAATTTGGGTAACACTGGAATAACAATTATGTTTACACTGGGGTTACAGTTGGGTTACACTGGGAATACATTTAAGTAACCCTGGGGTTACAGTGGGTAACACTGGGGTTGCATTTGGGTAACACTGGGCTTACACTAGACTATCACTGGGGGTTACAGCTGGTAATATTGGGGTTAAAGTTGGGTTGTACTGGTGTTACACCAGAGTAACACTGGGTTTACAATTAGGTAACACTGGGGTTATAATTGGGTAATACTGGAATAACACTGGTGTTGCACTGGGGTTACGCTAAAGTAAGACTGGGTTACACTGGAATACCTCTTAACCTCTTAAGTTCTGCACAATAAATCAAATGGCCAAGTACACGTGTGACAAATATAACATTTCAGAGAGCATGTGGATGACCCCAGCTGCAGCACATCTCTCTCCTCAGAAATATCCCACTGTTTTAATGAGTTGTTCAGTAGTGTTCATTGTTAAACGATTTTAAGTGGAAAGTCCCACAGACAATGACTGACTTTATGATTGATGCCTCCTATAGAAATGTGAACATCAGCTGTCGGAAGAGAATCTCATCATTTCCAAGTGAAGGACGTGTTCCTGCTGATAAGCGCTTGATGGAAACAATACGACACAATCTACTCCAATCTCTGTTTCTGTACTGTAATTTATGAAATCTGTATTTAATCAGTCCTCTTTTTCTGTTAGCAGGTTCTAGTTTTTCTGCTCTGGCCTGTGCTGATGTGTATTCATACATCACATTGAGTTGAACAACTCTACACCATAAACTAACAAACAAACACACACACACACACACACACACACACACACACACACACACACACAAAACGGATTTCCTAGACTATTGTATATGAAAAAAGTCATAAGCACATCATAAGCTATAACATTGTCACCACTCTGCTTTTACACTGTTACTTTATAGTTTTACATGTGCTTTGCCACGTTTAATCACTTTAATATTTCAAGTTGAACTTTACACTCACCGGCCACTTTATTAGGTACACCTGTCCAACTGCTTATTAATGCAAATGTCTAATCAGCCAATCACATGGCAGCAGCTCTTCTGATGGCTACTTCCAGCAGGATAACGCACCATGTCATAAAGCTCCAATCATCTCAGACTGGTTTCTTGAACATGACAATGAGTTCACTGTACTCAAATGGCCTCACCAGTCTTCAGAAATCAATCCAATAGAGCACCTTTGGGATGTGGTGGAATTGGAGATTGGCATCATGGATGTGCAGCCGACAAATCTGCAGCGACTGTGCGATGCTATCATGTCAATATGGAGCAAAATCTCTGAGGAATATTTCCAGTAGCTTGTTGAATCTCTGACACCAAGGATTAAAGCAGTTCTGAAGGCAAAATGGGGTCCGACCAGGTACTAGTAAGGTGTACCTAATAAAGTGGCCGGTGAGTGTATGTTTGTTGTATATATTACAGCATCAAACTGCTCTTAATGTGTTGCCTCAAATACAGTCATGTATTAAATAAGGGTCTCACTAGTAAAGAGTACTGTAATCAAGGTAAATGACACAAACAGCATGTGTACACACTGATGTCCAATCACATCCTCTGTTGTGGCAAAATCACATGACTTTTTTCCTGCACAAAGGAGTTTATTTACCAGATGAGTTTGCAGTGCATGTGTTCATCCTTCTAACAGGTCAAATAAATCCAATTTAACTGAGTGCATATGTTTCTGATGCACATGTTTGGAATTTATGCACATCTTGTCTTGTTGTTTAATGCAATACGTTACATTGTGCATAACACGTGTATGAAAAGGCTGCTGTTGTGACCTGTATTGTGATTGGATCTGTACACTGGTGATAATCACGAGCCATCAGTCAGTGCAGATCTCAGGATACAGTGATGACAGTCTGCAGACAGTGACACAGCCATGATGATGATGATGATGATGATGATTTATGTCTGTTTTGTTGTGTTCTAGTGCTTGAAGATGTGAACTAAACCTTCAAGGGTTTTCCACAAGTGATCAGTTCACATATGAGTCTTCAACAAGTCATTTCAGGAGGTTTTGCGCGTCTCGCAGTGTGACAAATTCAAGTATGTGGAAGTGACATTTAAAGATCTGTGGCGGAGATTATTCTCTCTGTGTGTGTGTGTGTGTTTGTGTGTGTAAATTACGAGAAAAAAAAAGTCTGCTCGTGACATAAATAAAATGATAGTAAGCCACTATTCACTGCTTGTGAATAATAAACATTACACTGTTTCTACCACACAGAAAGTCTTGAAATATACTAAATATACACTCATTTCTTACATCTTTAGTCATTTTGTGTCACTATTCACTTTTATTAAGAATAAAAGAGCAGCCTTAACATTCTGCTAAACTTCTCCTTTTATGCTTTACCAACATAAAAGGATGAATTACGGTTGAATTACATTAAACATACTCTCATTTCTTAGGACTAGTCATTTTTGGTTATTGTTCACTTTTATCAAGAAAAAAGAGCAGCCTTAACATTCTGCTAAACTTCTCCTTTTATGCTTTACCAACATAAAAGGTTGAATTACGGTTGAATTACACTAAACATACCCTCATTTCTTAGGACTAGTCATTTTTGGTTATTGTTCACTTCTATCAAGAAAAAAGAGCAGCCTTAACATTCTGCTAAACTTCTCCTTTTATGCTTTACCAACATAAAAGGTTGAATTACATTTGAATTACATTAAACATACTCTCATTTCTTAGGACTAGTCATTTTTGGTTATTGTTCACTTCTATCAAGATCACCACAGAGCATTTGTATGGTAATATTATTAGTTTTGGAATTTATTGATATATTTTCTTACATCTTTGCATGGAAAAGACTAAGATGTTTTGCTAAACTACAGTCAAAGTTGTGCTATGCTATTTGATGTTGATGTATGTTGTGTTACACTGCAGGTTACTCTACATTGCTGTCGCTGTTTTACATCATGTCGAACTGAATATTACGTTGTTACATGTTGTGTTACACGCTATTTGTCATTTTGCTACATCTTTATTTACAATGCGGCATTACAGACTGCTGTCACTGTTACACCTTCAATTTAAATGTTGCAGTACACATGTATATATTTAAGTAACAGATATGGGTTACTTTGTTGCATCATGCTGGACTGTACATTGCATTGTATCAGGCCTGCTGTTACACTATTTAATGCTACATTGTATTTGCTTCACATAATTGTGTTACACTGTTACATTATTAAATGAAAAGATATTAAAGAGCTGAAATTGAGGGGTTTTATTTTGTTTTTAGAACAGTGGAAGTCCTGAAATATATCAAATATATGCTCCTTTATTTTTGGTCACTATTCACTTCTATTAAGAATAAAAGAGCAGTATTAACATTCTGCTAAACTTCTCATTTTATGCTCTACCAAAATAAAAGGTTGAATTACATTAAATATACGCTCATTTCTTAGAACTTTAGTCAGTTTTGGTCACCATTTACTTGTATTAAGAATAAAAGAGCAGTTAACATTCTGCTAAACTTCTCATTTTATGCTCTACCAACATAAAAGTTTACATTACATTAAATATACACAAATTTTTTAGAACTTTAATCATTTTTGGTCACCATTTACTTGTATTAAGAATAAAAGAGCAGCGTTAACATTCTGCTGAACTTCTCATTTTGTGCTCTACCGACATAAAAAGTTTAATTACATTAAATATATGCTCATTTCTTAGAACTTTAGTCATTTTTGGTCACCATTTACTAGTATTAAGAATAAAAGAGCAG